>NW_007245725.1:377652-383770 GCF_000164805.1 Carlito syrichta
AGTCTGGGCGACAGAGTGAGACTCCAACTCAAAAAAACAAACAAACAAACAAACAAATAACAGGCATGCATAGTTTTTGTATAAAACATGGAAAATACAATTTATAAAAAAGAAAATAAACTCATTTCTAATCCTACAACCAGTGTTAATTACTCTTAACATTTGTTTCTTTTCTTTTCTTTTCTTTTCTTTTTTTTTTGAGTTGGAGTCTCACTCTGTCACCCAGGCTGGAGTGCAGTGGCACACTCGAGGTCACCGCAGCCTTGACCTGCTGGGCTCAGGCAATCCTTCCAAATCAGCCTTCTAAGTAATTAAAACTACAGGTGCGCACTATTACACCCAGCTAATTTTTTTGATTTATTGTAAAGACAAGGGCTCGCCAAGTTGTCCAGGCTGGTCTTGAACCCCTGGGCTCAGGCAATCCTCTTACCTCCACCTCCCAAAGTCCTAGGATTACAGGCATGAGCCATGACGCCCAGCTATTTACTTTCAAAACTATCTATTTTATTAAAATATAAGCCTTATGAGGGCAGAAACCATTGTCCAATCATTCCTGTTCTCCACCCTGTCCTCACCATCTCACAGTAGCAGGCATATAACTCATTTAAACAAAATATTCACTCACACATTTAGGGATCAGATTATATTCACTGGAGGTGAATACACTATGTTGTGAGCATTTTTCCATGCCAATCCTATTTGACCTGACAAAACCAGATTCTCTACACTGCATTCAACTTATTTTCTTTTCTTCTGGAATCTGTTACTCACAGGTCCTAGGGTAAACATTACCCTGCAGTTCCTCTGCCAGACCCTTCCTTCCTTCTTTTTTTCCCATTGTAATTGCTCCTCTTATTTCCCATTAGTTCATGCCCCAGCTCTCTGCTAGCTACTCTTTTTTTTTTCTTTTGAGCTGGAGTTGCCCAGACTGGAGTGCAGTGGCCACTCCCAGCCACTGCAGCCTCGACCCCCTGGGTTCTGGCAATCCTTCCACCTCAGCCTTCCAAGTAGCTGGAACTACAGGCGCGTGCTACCACACCCGGCTAATTTTTTTATTTATTGTAGAGATGAGGTCTCACCAAGTTGCCTGGGCAGGTCTCGAACCCGCGGACTCAGGCAATCCACTCACCTAAGCCTCCCAAGGCGCGGGATTACAGTCTGAGCCACCGAGCCCAGCTTGCTAGCTAATCTTACTAGGTATCCTAAACCCTCACCATCAATGTGAACTCATATGTAACCTGACTGGCAAGTGGCTCCCATTCTTCACTTAGCATTGTTCTTCAATTGAAGTGAGATGAAATTGTGCAGGAGACGCATGACATGGAAGGGAGAGAGAATCTCAGTGAGGAGAGAAACAGCAGCAGCACCTCCATCTCGATAAGCTGAGTTGTGGAAGATGAGTCCTGTCCCTGAAGTATTATTGATTCCGTTCTCATAGGATCAGTCACTGAAACAGGTATCAATTAACTGGGAGATGGCCATAGTCACGGTACTGTCCAGGAAATCTCAGCCAGGCGCATAATTAACAGACTTCCCATTGATATCTAAGTCAAACGACCAACCAGCAACCAGGTGATACTACACTCTGTACCATGAGCTGGTCCCTAGGAAACAGGCTTATATAATTGAATTTGTGGACCTTTCACCATATCATGTCAGGGTTTTTCTGTAATTTTTGCAAAATATTAATGATGGGTAATGTTCTCTTCCCTCTCTCAAATAATATGCTTTACATGAGCTGTTCTATTCTTTGCCTAAGATAATAAGTGTGAATTCTAGTTGACCGGTAATGGCTGCCTAAAGTGCAAGTTTGAGAATCTGCAGCCATGTCCTGGCTGAGTCAGTCAGTGCGTGGTGATCATTTGTTGATGTCTGCCATTGGTACAGAAAGTGGAAATGGCAGAACATGTGCCATCTGTCACTTATGGAGGCCTTACATTTTTCCTGTTTACCTTTAGTTCAGACTTCCTGCTTTTGTTGAGTAAGTGTAGTTTATAGGTGAGCTTACAATCTCATATTCTTATTCTGTATCATGCTGCTCCAGACGCAGACGGGGCCTCCTTTTCCTTGACATACACACAAGCCATTTGTGTGTCTATCAGTCACAATTAAAAGGCTTGGTGATGGAGAGGGGACTTTGGCATAAACCAGACATTTGGGCATTCCTGTCTTAACAAGTCCTTTAACTGAAATTAACTCTGTAGTTGGATTGGAATCCAATATATTAGTATGAACTCATTGTTTTTCATACATATACACAGATAGATACAGAAATATGAATGTGTATGCATGCAAGGGTTAGTATACATGCATATGTGTCCACTGAGAAGGCCTAAAAAGGAATGATACCCCAGAAATAATGAACACACCCAGCACCCAGATTTGATTTTTAGATACCATTTTCAAATAAAAGGAACCAGAGTTTCTTAGAGAAGTAGTTGATCCCAGGCAAAGCAGGGAAAGTACAAGATAAGCCTGGCATATCCTATGGTGCCTAAAAGTAAGGAAATATTTTAAAACAAAAAAAAAGTAGGATTTGTCAAAAGTACATAGGAGTCAACCCAAAGAAGCTCCTAATGGCCAGAGTTGAAACAATTTGAGCAACAAAATGAGTAATGGCCATATTGGATTATGACCTGCATGGTAAAATAATTATCCTGAGGCTTCTTAGTTAAAAATAAACAATTGATTAAGTAAATGTGGAAGAAAGGACAGATTTTCTTAGACTAGAATTCAACTAATAAATGTACACAAGGGTACCTGCATAACAAACATTTGTATACCTAAAATGTACAATGAGCCAGGCACAGTGACTCACACCTATAACTTCAGCACTTTGGGAGGCGGAGGTGAGAGGATTACCTGAGCTCAGGGGTTTGAGACCAGCCTGAGCAACATGGCAAGACCTCATCTCTACAATAAATTTTTTAAAAAATCAGCTGGGCTTGATGGCACATGCCTGTGGTTCCAGCTACTTGGAAGGCTGAGGCAAAAGGATGAACATGAACATGCCTCTGCACTCTAGCCGGGGTGGCAAAATGAGACTCCAAATCCAAAAATAAAATAAAACTAAAAAATAAATGTACAATGATCAAAATAGAAAAATGGCCATTATGCAAACACCACAGTGATAATTATGGCAGAAAAGATGTGCAGATGGATGCTGAAATTCACGAGCAAAACTTTGAGGAGAAACAGACTGTGTATAGTCTCAGAGTGGCTTCCCCAAGTATTTTTTAACTATCCAGAGAAAAATGATAACTTTATATTGGAGAAACTGCAGAAACCTCCTTAATCGAGTGGTAGGTCAATGTTACTAGTAATAAGACATCACAATTCCCGTTATATGATGCACTAAGAAGGACATGGTAACATTTTGTGCGGTATTGCCAAAAATACAAAACCTCAGTCCAATAATTTTTTTAAAAATTGAAGAACATTCAACAAAATAACTCATCAGTATTCTTCAAAGGTATGAAGGTTGTAAAAGACCAGAAAGGACTGAGGAACTATTATGGGCCTCAGGACAGCAAGAAGAAATGACAACTATATGCTGTCTGGGATCTGTATAGGATTCTGGAACAGAAAAAGAACAGTAGTAGAATAACTGATTAAATGAGGCCTTTGGTATAGTGAATAATAGTATACCAGTGCTGATTTCCTGGTTCTAATCATTAGTATTAGGATTATTATTATTATTTTTGAGTCGGAGTCTCACTGTCGCCCAGACTGGAGTGCAGTGGCACACTGCTCACGGCTACTGCAGCCTCAACCTGCTGGACTCAGGTGAGCCTTCTGCTGCCTCAGCCTTCCAAGTAGCTGGAACCACAGGCACATACCACAACGCCTGGCTAATTTTTTTATTTATTGTAGAGACGAGGTTTCACCAAGTTGCCCAGGCTGGTCTCGAACCCTGGACTCAGGCAGTCCTCTCGCCTCAGCCTCCCAAAGTGCTGGGATTACAGGCTTGAGCCACCGCGCCAGGCCTAATAATAGAATTATTAAAGATAACATTAGAGGAAGCTAGGTGAGGGGTATATAGAAACTCTACTATTTTTGCATCTTTTCCATAAACCTAAAATTTATTCAAAATAAAAAGACATTTTTTAAAAATGAAGAGCCCTGTCAGGCACAGTGGCTCATTCCTATAATCCCAGTAATTTGGGAGGCTGAGGCGGCAAGATTGCTTGAGACCAGGAGTTCAAAACCACCCTGGGCAACATAGCAAGACCCCCATCTCTACCAAAAATAAAAATAAAAAAGCTAGCTAGGCATGGTGGCCTATATCCACAGTCCTAGCTACTCGGGAGGCAGAAGTGGAAGGATCACTTGCACCCAGGAGATAGGGGCTGCAGTGAGCTATGATCGCACCACTGTACTCTAGCCTGAGTGACAGAGCGAGATCCCGTCTAAAAATAAAAATGAAGAGTCCTTCAGCTGCCCCATCTGAAGGGAGTTTCTCCTTCCTAGCCACAGTTCTCTAAAGGTTCAAGCACTAGCCATGATGCCCAGGCCCGTCTAACTTCAGACCTCTCAGTGTCCAGGCTTCCCCAGGCTCATCCCCCTTAATCTATTATACAGAATGGTTTGTCTTTCTACTCATTAGCTGAGGGACTACCTTTGAACATTAGAAACTCATTAATATGTTAAAAACAAGTGGCGGTCTAGTCCAGGTGCCAGCATTTAGCAGCTTAGATGAACCAGCATAGGCTTATTTATTTATTTGTTTGTTTATGTATTTATTTATTTTAGTTGGGTCTCATTATTGCCCAGACTGGACTGCAATGGCACGGTTATGGCTAATACAACCTCGACCTGCTGGGCTCAGGCAATCTTTTCGCCTCAGCCTCCCTAGAAGCTAGAACTATAGGGTCGCACCACTATGCCTGGCTAATTTTTTTATTTATTGTAGAGACATGAGCTTGCCAAATTGCCCAGTCTGGTCTCAAATCCCTGGGCTCAGGCAATCCTCTTGCCTCCACCTCCCAAAGTGCTGGGATTACAGTCATGAGCCACCACCCCCAGCGGCTTCATCTTTCTAGTGTTTTCTTTTTTCACTCTCTAGGCCCTGAGAACAGAGGACAGAATAAAGACTGATTTCCTCTTTGATTTTATTTTATTTTTTGAGTTGGAGTCTCACTGTCACTCAGGCTGGAGTGCAACTGCACCATACTCACGGCCACTGCAGCCTCTACCTGCTGGGGTCAGACGATGCTTCTGCCTCAGTCTTTCAAGTAGCTGGAACCACAGGCACGCACTACCATGACTGGCTAATTTTTTTTTTTTTTTACTGTAGAGACAAGGTCTTGCCAAGTTGCCCAGGATGTTCTCAAACCTCTGGGCTCAGGCAATCCTCTCACCTCCACCTCCCAAAGTGCTGGGATTACAGGAATGAGCCACTGTGACCAACTGATTTCCTCATTAAATTTAATTACATCACTATCACCTTTGGAATTCAGATGTTTTACTTATTTACTCATTTTTAAAATTTTTTAAATATGTTTTAGTCGGAGTCTCACTCTGTCGCCCAGACTGGAGTGCAGTGGCACACTCACAACCACCACAGCCTTGACCTCCTGGGCTCAGGTGATCCTTTCACCTCAGCCTTCCAAGTAGCTGGAACTACAGGCACGTGTCACCACATCTGGCTGATTTTTCTTGATTTATTGTAGAGACAAGTTCTCACCAAGTTGCCCAGGCTGGCTGAACCCCTGGGCTCAGGCAATCCTTTCACCTCAGCCTCCCCAATTGCTGGGATTACAGGCGTGAGCCACCATGCCTGGTTCAGATGTTTGTTTTGTTTTCTCCGTGTTACACTTCTAAAATTGTGAAGGTCCTATTCAGTTGTTTTCTTTAAATGGTATTTATGGTATTAACTCTCCAAATGTCTAAAATTGTCTCCAGTTTACATATTTAATTAAGAATATTGTTGCAGGCCGGGTGCAGTGGCTCACACCTATAATCCCAGCACTTTGGGAACCGAGGTGAGAGGATTGCCTAAGCCCACAGGTTCAAGACCGGCCTGGACAACTTAGGGAGGCCTCATCTCTACAATAAACCAAAAAAAATTAGCCGGGCATGGTGGCACGTGCCTGTAGTTCCAGCTACTTGGAAGGCT
>NW_007245725.1:383790-384788 GCF_000164805.1 Carlito syrichta
TAAAAAAAAAAAAAAAAAAAAAAAAAGGATATTGTTGCATTATCTTCCAAGCCTTTATTATTTTGTTAAGTAATCTACTTTTGTTTTGCTTTGTTTTGTTTTGAGAAGTACTAGGATTTTTTCCTGTTATTCTTAGCTTTCTGAAATTTCACTATCAAGTAGCAAAGTGTGATCTGGAGTTCTAATTTTTTTCTCTTCATTCTACGTAGCATTCATGGGCCATTTTGTTCAAAGTTTCGTCTTTCATTGTCTATGAAATATTTTATTCTGTTACTTCTTTGAATATTTCCTCTCCTCTGTTGCCACCATGCATTCCCGGAACTCCTCTTCAATTTTCCTCAAATGCTTGGTGATTTGTGGTTGTGTCCTTATGTTTACATTTTCAATTAGCTGTTAACCTGCCTCTCTACCTGTTTATGTGTTTATTATGTTCTGCTTCCTCTGGTGAGAGGGGAGAGGTAGGTAGGACATACTACCAAGCTGAGTGTGTCAGTAGCTCATCTTCTGAGCATGCGAGTGCCCACTTTCTTCTGGGGTACACATGCCTCTTGAGTACTCCCTGCTTGTAATGCCCAAGTGTTCTATTCACTGGAATTGCTTTCACTGCTTGCTGCATAGCACAAGTGGAAGGACATAGGGAGGAACTACCTGATTGTTCCTACTACTGTTATGATATTAACTTTCCGTCACAAAAATCACTCAATATTGATTCAGGACTGCCTCTTGGTTCCCATATTTACTTTCTCCAAGCTCGAAGCAATGTGAAGCCTGTCTCACCATTCACAGGTGCCCTCTGCATGAGTATTGGGCAGCAGTTCCCTCTTTTTCTTGAGTCAGAGTCTCACTGTTGCCCAAGCTGGAGTGCAGTGGCATGCTCACGGCCACCATAGCCTCAACCTTCTGGGCTCAGGCGAGCCTTCTGCCTCGGCCTTCCAAGTAGCTGAAACTACAGGCCCGCGCCACCACACCCAGCTAATTTTTTTTTTTTTTTTTTTTTT
>NW_007245725.1:385264-387418 GCF_000164805.1 Carlito syrichta
TGTGTGTGTGTGTGTGTGTGTGTGTGTGTGTGTGTATGCATATACATTTGTGTGCATCTTAGGTTAGTTTTAGTGATTGGATCAGGAGAGGAAGAAAGTTGGACAAATATGTGTCTGTTTATATTGCCATCTTGATCCAATATTTCCGTAGAGTTTTTGAACATTTTTTAGCAAATGTTACTTTTCAAACTAAATGTTATGTAAAGCATCAAATATTAAACTGGTCAGAGCAAAACTGATCTGGATAAAGCAGAGGATGCAGCCATGAACGTGAGCCATTCTACAATAAATAAAAATTAGCCAGGCATGGTAACAGGTACCTGAAGTTCCAGTTACTTGGAAGGCTGAGGGAAAAGGATTGCCTGAGCCCAGCAGGTTGAGACTGCGGTGACGGTGAGCATGCCCCTGCACTCCAGTCTGGTCTACAGAATGAGACAACAACTCAAAAACAAAAAAAAAAGAAAGAAAGAAACAGTAACTGTCATTATCATCCCTTCCCCATTATTATATCCTCCTCTAACCCAAGGCCTAACATAGGTCCTGAGACAGCATCTGCCATTTGTCCCAGCCGCCAATCTTGAAGAGAGAATGGTTAAGAAAAAAATTTAAAAATAACAACTGAGGACCTACTAAATATACCTGAAACCCCCCCTAGGGTTACATGTTCCTTTGCTTAACATGTTCCTTTGCTTAATCCTCACAGTGACCCTAAGAGGCAAATGGTTTTTGTTTGGTTGGGTTTTGGTTTTTTGTTTGTTTGTTTGTTTGAGTCAGAGTCTCACTCTGTCGCCCAGGCTGGAGTATAGTGGCATGCTCATAGCCACCGCTGCCTCGACCTTCAGGGCTCAGGCGAGCCTTCCACCTCAACCTTCCAAGTAGCTGGATCTATAGGCGTGCACCACCACACCTGGCTAATTTTTTGACTTATTGTAGAGATGAGGTCTCACCAAGTTCCCCAGGCTGGTCTCGAACTCCTGGGCTCAGACAATCCTCTCGCTTCCACCTCCCAAAGTTCTGGGATTACAGGCATGAGCCACTGTGCCTGGCTCAAGGCAAATGTTTTGAACTCCAGAATATAATGAAGAAATAGAGGTTCAGACAGGTATACCAGGAAGTTGCACAAATTCATATGTGTAAGAAATGTCCAGTTATTTTATTTTCCTAAATAAAACCAGCTACTAGCATGATTCCACTGGAATGGCGGGAAATGACATCACAGCCATTGGAGGGCTTCCCTCAAAAGACATGACCAATATGCCAGAGTATGGAGAGGGCTTGTCCTATCATCTGTCTTCCATCTGCTTGTGTATCTGCTAGGTGCCCAGAAAAGCTTACCCTAGATTGGGCTGTTCCATGGCTTCTGCATGACCTACAGTGCCAAAGATCTTTGAGAGGTTGGGGACCCAGGCTCTAGAATTTAATATCTCAAGGTACATCTCAGAACACAGCCATCCTTTCTGAGCACTAGCTTTCTCCTCGGCCACTGCACCAAGGTACTCAAGATCTCAGAAATCCTGTCACCCCAAGATGCCCCCTTTTGTCTCTTTTTGTTGCCCTCAAAATGTCTCCTCTTCTTCTGGGAACACATAGCAGAATCTAACAGAGCCTGAACTTTCACAAAATAAAAGCTGTTCCATGATAATTTCTGCTTTCCTTGTGTGAAAGAAAAACCCCGAGCCAAAAAAATACCAACAATCTCCTGCATAGAAAGAGGTGATGAGCACAGGATATGGAGAATTTGAAAAATTAATTATCTCAGTACATTTTCCTGCCACAAAAATGAATTCATCCAAAGGCCCCATAGTCTTAAGAGGCAGAGCTAAAATTCAAAAACACTGTTCTCGTTATGCACATCACCTACATAGAAAAAGCGTGTTGGCTGGGCATGGTGGCTCATACCTATAATCCCAGCATTTTGGGAGGTTGAGGTGAGAGGCTTGCCTGAATCCATAGGCTTGAGACCAGCCTGGGCAACTTGGCGAGACCTATTCTCTACAATAAATCAAAAACTTGGCCGGGTGTGGCGGTGCACACCTGTGGTTCCAGCTACTTGGAAGGCTGAGGCAGAAAGATAGGCTGAGGCCAAAGAATAGGCTGGAGTACAGTGGCCACTCCCGGCCACCGCAGCCTCGACCTGCTGGGCTCTGGCAATCC
>NW_007245725.1:387449-391861 GCF_000164805.1 Carlito syrichta
TTTTTTTATTTATTGTAGAGATGAGGTCTCACTGCCCAGGCGGGTCTCGAACCCGCGGGCTCAGGCAATCCACTCACCTCAGCCTCCCAAAGGCGCGGGATTACAGGCTGAGCCACCGAGCCCGCCCGAGACTTGAGTCTTATCAGAGTTCGTAATCCAAGCCCAGAACTGTCTCACCTGCAGCAGGACATTTCATCCTCTTAAACCAGATAAATGTTGTGTACCCCAAGGACAGAATCTAAATTATTCTCATCTCAAAATTTCCACATGGTTTATGCTTACGTAAAGCTGTGCTTGCCAGAAACAGAGTGACAGCACTATTGAAGAGCATTTACGTGGAACAAACCCAGGCACTTTCTCAAATTTTAATATATTCACTATATAAGGTAGAGGTAAAAAATTACTTTTTCACGTATGTGTGTTTAAATCACAGTTGACCTCGTCTATGGCCAGAGCATCCTGAATGCACCCAATCTCATCTGAATTACAGTTGACTCTTGAACAATGAGGGGGTTAAGGACACCGACTTCCACACAGTCAAAAATCCACACATTTTTGACTCCCCAAAAACATAACTACTAGTAGCCTACTGTTGATCCGGAAGCATTACCAACAACATACATTTGAATAACACATATTTTATATGTATGTTGCATACAGCATTTTAGCAATAAAGTAAGCTAGAAAAGAAAATACTAAGGAAATAACAAAGAAGAAAAATCTATTTCCTATTTATTAAGTGTAAGTGGGTCAACATCAAGGTCTTCATTCTTGTGGTCTTCACGTTCAGTAGGCTGAGGAAGAAAAGCGTTGGTCTTGTTGTCTCACTAGTGTCAGAGGCAAAAGAAAATACAAGAATAAGTGGACCTGCACAGTTCAAACCTGTGTTGTTCAAGTGTCCACTCTATATTCATTTTAACAATAATTTCATATATCTAGGCAGAATAATTTTAATATTGTTTCAAACTAAGAACTCCATTGTGTTCTAAATGAATATGTATTTTGCAATGTTAATATGAATTTGTTGTTATTACTCAGAAACACATTTAAAAAAAAATTTTTTTTTTGAGTTGGAGTCTCATTCTGACATCCAGGTTGGAGTGCAATGGCACGCTCACGGCTCCCGAAGCCTCGACCTGCTGGGTTCAAGTGATCCTTCAGCCTCAGTCTTTCAAGTGGCTGGAACCACAGACATGTGCCACCATGCCCAGCTGATTTTTTTTTTTTTAGTTGGAGTCTCACTCTGTCGCCCAGGCTCGAGGGCATTGGCACCACAGCCTCGGCCTGCTGGGCTCAGATGATCCTTCTGTCTCAGCCTTCCAAGTAGCTGGAACCACAGGCATGCGCCACCACGCCCAGTTAATGTTTGATTTATTGTAGAAATGAGGTCTCGCCAAATTGCCCAGGCTGGTCTCAAACCCGTGGGCTCAGGCAATCCTCTCACTTCAGCCTCCCAAAGTGAGCCACTGTGCCCAGGTGTGAGCAACAGCACCTAGCCAACTTTTTTTATTTATTGTAGAGATGAGGTCTGGCAGTGTTGCTCAGGCTGGTCTCAAACCCCTGAGCTCAGGTAATCCTCTCGCCTTCGCATCCCAAAGTGCTGGGATTACAGGCATGAACCACCATACCGGCTCAGAAACACATTTTTAAATAACTAAGGCATTAAATCACTGAGAAACCTGCACCACTTAATTTTAAATCTATCTTTATTTTTATGTTTACAGTTGTATTTTTATATTGACCTCAACTGTTAAAAATACATTAAAAAATTTTAAAAGCAGGATGAGGGAGCTGGCATGAGTCCTCCTAGCAACCAAAATAGGGGTTATAAAGTTGAAGTTTTCATAAATGAGACCTTTGGACCCACAGAATTTTGTTTATTCCAGTTTATTTTTCTTTTAGTAAACATGCTAGAGGTGTCATAAGCTATAAAGAAACGAAAGAAACAAGAAAAACTGAAAGTAGGAAAACTCTTCTGAGGATCTACCACCCAAAGACTGCCACTGTTAACTGTTTGATCTGTTTAATCTATTTCTTTTGGAGTTTTTTTTTTCTATACATATGTTTCAAGTTTCCACTATTTTTACTATTGTCTTTCTTTTTTTTTTTTTTTTTGAGTTGGAGTCTCACTCTGTCACCCAGACTGGAGTGCAGTGGCCGCTCCCAGCCACCGCAGCCTCGACCTGCTGCTGGACTCCGGCGATCCTTCCACCTCAGCCCTCCGAGTAGCCGGAATTACAGGCATGTGCTACCACGCCTGGCTGATTTTTTGATTTATTGTAGAGATGAGGTCTCGCTGACCAGGCGGGTCTTGAACCCGCGGACTCAGGCAATCCACTCACCTCAGCCTCCCAAAGGCGCGGGATTACAGGCTGAGCTACCGAGCCTGGCTGTCTTTCTTTTGTAGTCATGGTCAAGCAGTATTTATGTTGCATCCTCATTTTTATTTTTCTTTATTATTGTAAAAGAAATATTTTCTCCATTTAAAAAATAGACTCTTCATACTCATTTTTGTTGTTGTTGTTGTTGGAGTCTCACTCTATCTCCCAGGCTGGAGTGCAGTGGCTGCTCCCGGCCACCTCAGCCTCGACCTGCTGGGCTCCGGCGATCCTTCCGCCTCAGCCTTCCGAGTAGCTGGAACTACAGGCGCGCGCTACCACGCCCGACTAATTTTTTTTTTATTTATTGTGGAGATGAGGTCTCGCCAAGTTGCCCAGGCGGGTCACGAACCCGCGGGCTCAGGCAATCCACTCACCTCAGCCTCCCAAAGGCGTGGGACATACTCATTTTTAATAGCTGTCTAGTAATCTATCATGTGGCCCATTATTCACTAAACTAGTTCCCTGCTATTAGACACAGAAGGGATTGTCTTCCAGAAAATCCATTCCTGTGCTTTGCCTCTCAAACTGTCATTGGCATATGCAACTAAGTGCCAGGAGTTTCTGGATGCTAAAGGATAAATGTCTTAGAGTAATAAATTTTTCACAGAATTGGAAGTGGAGATACATTCTAAAATAAACTTAATCATGACATATTGTTAAATAGAATGGGAAACATAAATTTTCATA
This sequence comes from Carlito syrichta, assembly GCF_000164805.1. Lineage (NCBI taxonomy): Eukaryota > Metazoa > Chordata > Mammalia > Primates > Tarsiidae > Carlito > Carlito syrichta. The sequence goes on from NW_007245725.1 coordinate 390,518, forward strand.
ATAAACCAGGGAAAAGTTTTTCAGTTTTGTTGTTTTGTTTTGTTTTTTCTTAGAGACAGGGTCTCATTCTGTTGCCCAGTGGCTCAACTCTACTTCACTGCAGCCTCAAACTTTTGAGCTCAAGCTATTCAAGCTATCCTCCCACTTCAGCCTCCCAAGTAACTATGACTACAGGTGCACGCCACTATGCCTGGCTAATTTTTTTTTTTTTTTTTTTAGAGACGAAGTTGGGCTGTGTTGCCCAGGCTGGTCTCAAACTCTCTACCTCTAGCAATCCTACTGCCTAGCCTCCCAAAGTGCTAGAATTAGAGGTGTGAGCCACTGTACCCAGCTAGGATTTTTTAAATTAAATGAAATGTTGTTGAAAATTATTTTGTTGACATATTTGTGAATTATAGATGCAACCTGTACAGGTAGAACTGTATAATACTTAATTTTACATCTTCTGTATAAATACATAAAGCAATGTCTGTATGATTACATAAGAAACAAGAAAAACCTTCCCTTTCTCCCACTGAAGAATTTCTAGGACTTTGTATCTGCTCCTTTGCTCTATTTTTTTTTTCTTTTTCTTTTCTTTTTTTCTTTTTTTGAGTTGAAACCTCACTCTGTTGCCCATGCTGGAGTGCAGTGGCACGCTCATGGCCACCTCAGCCTCGACCTCCTGGGCTCAGGCGATCCTTCCACCTCAGCCTTCCAAGTAGCTGGAACTACAGACGCGCGCCACCATGCCTGGCTAATTTTTTGATTTATTGTAGAGATGACGTCTCACCAAGTTCCCCAGGCTGGTCTCGAACCCCTGGACTCACACAATCCTCTCACTTTGGCTTCCCAAAGTGCTGGGATTACAGGCTTGAGCCACCACATTAGGTGGCTCTATGTTAAGTATGTCTATCCTTTGCTTGTATTTTATATAATAAAACAAGAAAAATAAACTCTATTGTATTTTGCCATTGTTTTCCTTACTTTTCCTTCTCCTTTTGCATTACTTGAAGTTATTTATTCCTTTTCGGTATCTTTTTATTGGAAATATGTTTTATGTTTAAAAATGTATTTATAGGCTGGGCACAGTGGCTCACACCTATAATCCCAGGACTTTAGGAGGCTGAGGCAAGAAGACTTTCTTGAACTCAGGAGTCTGAAACCTCATCTCTACAAAAATAACCCCAAAGAATTAGTCGGGCATAATGGCATGCATCTGCAGTCCCAGCTACTCAGGAGGCTGAGGTGGAAGGATTTCCTGAGCCCAGGAGGTTGAGACTGAGGTGAACTGTGACCATGATGCTGTACTCCAGCCTAGGTGACAGAGTTAGATCTCGACTCAAAAAAAAAAAAAAAAAGGAG
>NW_007245725.1:392110-395880 GCF_000164805.1 Carlito syrichta
TGGAAGGCTGAGGTGGAAGGATCACCTGAGCCCAGCAGATTGAGGCTGCAGTGGCCAGGGTGCGGCCACTGCACTCCAGTCTGGGCGACAGAGTGAGACTCCAACTCAAAAAAAATAAAAATAAAATAAAATAATAAAGGGGCTTTTATCACATATTTTCCCATATTAAAATTTTTATTGTGATTTAAAAGATATATAATATAAAATTTATCATATTAACCATATTTAATTGTACAGTTCAGTAGTGTTAACTACAGTCACATCATTGTGTAACAGATCGCCAGAACTTTTATTTATTTATTTTTCTGAGTTGGAGTCTCACTCTGTCGCCCAGGTTGGAATGCAGTGACACATTCACGGGCACCTCAGCCTTCACCTGCTGGGCTCCGGCAATCCTTCCGCCTCAGCCTTCCATGTAGCTGGAACTACAGGAGCACACTACCACGCCCGGCTAATTTTTGTTTTATTGTAGAGACGAGGTCTCACCACGTTGCCTGGGCTGGTCTTGAACCCACAGGCTCAAATAATTAATTCGCCTCGGCCTCCCATAGTGCTGAGATTACAGGCTGAGCCACCGAGCCCGGCCTTTTTTTCTTTTTTGAGTCAGAGTCTCACTCTGTCACCCAGGCTGGAGTGTAGTGGCACGCTCATGGCCACAGCAACCTCGACCTGCTGGGCTCAGGTAGGTGATCCTTCCATCTCAGCCTTCCAAGTAGCTGGAACTACAGGCACGTGCCACCATTCCTGGTTAATGACACAAAGAAATTTAACATCATGGCCAGCTTTGGGAGTGTATCTTGTTTGCTTACTTTCAGCCACTCATAATAATCCCACCACCTTGCCAGTGAATGGTTCAAGAACTCAGACTTCAGTCATTTTGTGTATGACTTTCCCCTGGGACTTGTTATTGGTAGAGAAGTGTACATGTGACCTAAGTTTGCCCAGTCAGATTGAAAGGAAAGGTTTCAGAAAATAAATTAGCAGTTGCCAGGGACAGAGGGAGGGTGAGGGAACGTGTAGTTACTGCTAATGGGTTTCTTTAAGAGGGACAAAAATGTCCTAAAATTATATGTGGTCAAAGTTACGCAACCCTGTGAACATACTGAAAACAATAAATGGTACATTTTAAGTGGGTAAATTGCACGGTATATATGAATTGTAGTTCAATAAAGTTGTTTTTAAAGCAGATGATAAAGCATGTGTAGTATGAGTCCACTTTGTGATAAATTAATATGATAAAGACATTTTAAAAAAAGGAAAGGTTTCTGTAGTGTGGTTGGGTGAACGGTTTTCTTTTTCTCCTGTAGAACATGAACAAAAAAATGTGCCCCCTTACTGCTGAAAGCCATTTCTTTTCTTTTTTTTTTTTTTTTTTTTTGAGTTGGAGTCTCACTCTGTCACCCAGACTGGAGTGCAGTGGCCACTCGCGGCCACCGCAGCCTCTACCTGCTGGGCTCCGGCGATCCTTCCGCCTCAGCCTTCCAAGTAGCTGGAACTACAGGCGCACACTACCACACCCGGCTAATATTTTGAATTATTTTAGAGATGAGAGCTCACCAAGTTGCCCAGGTGGGTCTCGAACCCGGCAATCCACTCATCTCAGCCTCCCAAAGGCGCGGGATTACAGGCTGAGCCACCAAGCCCGGCTGAAAGCCATTTCTTAACAGTGAGGGCCTTAATATGGAGACAAAGCTGAGGCACAAGAGAATGTTAAAGAAATGGAACAGAGCCCTTATGCATTGGGCCTAGAGCCCTTCTGCTCTCTGGTCAGTCTGTTAGTCTGTTAAACTTCATTGATTAAGCTACAGTGAGCTAAGTGTTCTGTTACTTGCAGCCCACAGCAGCCTAATGATGTAATTCTCTGCTGTTTAGGAAACCTGTGTGTTGGGAAGAGTTTGAGGATCACCTATCTTACAACGCTGAAGTCTTATAACAGCATTTTCTCTTTACTCACATTGGCTGGTCAATGTGGTCTTTCTACAACCAGCCTGGGGATGTTAATTTAAAATGTCCTCAGGATGTTTTTAAATCTGAAATAACGTTTCCATTCTGTTGCTGAGGGAGGGATGAGAAACTGGCTTATCCCTTCTTGCTAGGAGATTGCCTATGACTAGATTTAATCTAGAGAAGAAGAGGTTGTACCTCAGTGGTGACTTTGGAGGGAATGGAATGCAGGGTCACTTCTACTAGCCCATATAGTTCTTTTGTTTGTTTGTTTTTTTGAGTTGGAGTTTCACTCCATTGCCCAGACTGGAGTGCAGTGGCCGCTCCCGGCCACCGCAGCCTCAACCCACTGGGCTCCGGCGATCCTTCCACCTCAGCCTTCCGAGTAGCCGGAATTACAGGCACGTGCTAACCACACCCAGCTGATTTTTTATTTATTGTAGAGATGAGGTCTCGCCAAGTTGCCCAGGCAGGTCTCGAACCCGCGGACTCAGGCAATCCACTCACCTCAGCCTCCCAAAGACGTGGGATTACAGGCTGAGCCATCGAGCCCGGCTCATATAGTTCTTTTATGTGGATTTTTTTAAGCCTCTTCCCAATACTCTTTGCCCCCACGTGATGGCAAACTGTCATAATACATTAATTTTGTTAGCACAAAACATTTTTCCTTCATTTGCCAGAAAATTTTCATAATGAATATACAAATGTGTGCTATTTAGGGTGTAAATAGCTCTCTCTCAGATCTGGCACCATTGAACATGCTTCCATCTGGACAAAGGAACATGGCACGCTATTAGAGAAACAGAACACAGATTGTGAAATTTGAGAAAATTGGTGAGATATACTTAGAGTCCATTTACTTTTAGTCCAGACAATTTTAATAAGTAAACAACTTTAGTAAACTGAGAGATCTTTTTTTAACATTTTATTTTGAAATAATTTCAGACTTACAGAAAAAATGCAAAAAAAAAAACTTGTCACCAAAAATACAAAAAACAGTTCTCATATATCCTTTATTTGGCTTTGTAAGTGTTCACTTCTCATATGATAGTACAATTATGAAAACCAGGAAATTTACTCTGATATTTTTATTAATATTATCTAATATCCAGGCCTTACTCAAATTTTACTTTGTCACACTAATGTTCTTTGTATGGTCCCAGATGCAATCCAGGATCATACATTACACTTAATTGTCATATTTCCTTAATCTTCTTCAAAGACATTTCCTCAATTTTTTTTTTTTTTTTTTGCCTCCCATTACACTGATACTCGTAGAGAGAGCTAGCCAGTTGTTTTGTAGAGTATCCCTCCAGTTGGGTGTGTCTGATGTTTCATGATTAAATTTAGGTTATACATTTTTGACAAGAATGCCACATAAGTGAGGCTGTGCCTTTCTCGGCATATAATTTCAGGAATCACATAATGTTAAATGCCTCATTACCAATGATGTTAACTTTGATTACTTTGTTATGGTGGTGTGTGCCTGGTTTTTCCACTATAAAGTTACTCTTTCTTTCAATTTTTGGAGTCGGAGTCCCACTCTTGTCGCCCAGGCTGCAGTGCAGTGGCACACTCATGGCCACCACAGCCTCTACCTGCTGGGCTCAGGCAATCCTTCCACCTCAGCCTTCCAAGTAGCTGGAGCCATAGGCATGCACCACCATGCCCAACTAATTTTTTTAAAAATTTATTGTAGCCAGGTGCAGTGGCTCACACCTATAATCCCAGCACTTTGGGGGGCCAAGGTGAGAGGATTGCCTGAACCCACAGGTTCAAAACCAGCCTGGGCAACTTGGCAAGCCCTCATCTCTACAAAAAAAAAA
>NW_007245725.1:395900-396862 GCF_000164805.1 Carlito syrichta
GCAAGCCTGTAGTTCCAGCTACTTGGAAGGCTGAGGCAGAAGGATCACCTGAGCCCAGCAGGTAGAGGCTGTGGTGGCTGGGAGCGTGCCACTGCCCTCCAGCCTCCAGCCTGGGTGACAGAGTGAGACTCCAACTCAAAAAAAAAAATTCATTGTAGAAATGAGGTCTTGCCAAGTTGCCCAGGCTGGTCTCGAACCCTTAGGGTTAGGCAGTCCTCTCTCCTCGGCTTCCTAAAGTTCTGGGATTACAGTTTTCAGCCACCACACCCAGCCAAGAATGGATAATTTATAAAGAAAAAAGTTTATTTGGGCTCACAGTTCTGTGTGTCACCGGCATCCACCTGGCTTCTGGTGAGGCCTCAGGAAGCTTTTACTCCTGGTGGAAGGTAGGGGGAACAGACATGTCACATGGTAGAAGCATAGCAAAACCTCATCTTTACCCAAAAAAAAAAAAAATTTAAAAATGACCCAGACACGGTGGCGAGAGCCTGTAGTACCATCTGCCTGGGAAACTGAGGTGGAAGGATCACCCAAGTCCAAGAGGCCGAGACTACCGTGAGTCATGATCATTGTGATCATGCCACTGCACTCCAGCCTGGGCAACAGAGGGAGACCCCAACTCAGATGGATCAAAACAGTTTCACATGAACTAACAGAGCAAGAACTCATTCATTATGGAGAGAACACCAAGACATCCATGAAGGATCTACCCTCGTGATCTAATTACTTCCTACTAGCCCCTACCTCCAACACCAGGGATTAATTTCAGCATGATGTTTGAATCTAAACTATTTCGTGTGGTACTGATCAAGTGGTGAGGCCAAGATCTGAGATTTAGAATGAAGTTTGGAAAGAGTCCCCAGAAGTAGGTGGTAGAAGTCTTGCTGTTTTTGGTTTTTTTTTTTTAGTTGGAGTCTCACTCTGTCGCCCAGACTGGAGTGCAGTGGCCGCTCCTGGCCACC
>NW_007245725.1:396933-399029 GCF_000164805.1 Carlito syrichta
CCCGGCTGATTTTTTTAATTTATTGTAGAGATGAGGTCTCCCTGCCCAGGCAGGTCTCAAACCCGCGGGCTCAGGCAATCCACTCACCTCAGCCTCCCAAAGGCGCGGGATTACAGGCTGAGCCACCGAGCCCGGCGGTAGAAGTCTTGCAACCTGATGATGCAATATAACAATCAGGAGCAAGAGTTTAGAAACAGACAAAATCCAAATTCAAATATTTGTGCCATTGTGTATTAGCTGTGTGATTTTTTTTTTAGACTAGAAAATATAGTTTATTTAGAAAGAAAATTAGAGAGAGAGGAGATTCACCTTACCTCTCCAAGTAGGGGAGGGGGCCAAAGCCAGGAGACCTGGTGGCAGCCATAGCTCCAGAAGCACATAGCCATACCAGAGTCTAGTAAAGTAATGGCCAGGTGTGTGATCTTAAAGAAGTAGATTAAGCCAGGCACTGTGGCTCACGCCTGTAATCCCAGCACTCTGGGAGGCGGAGACAAGAGGATTGCCTGAGCTCAGGGATTTGAGACCAACCTGAGCAACAGGGCAAGACCTCAAATCTACAATAAATAAAACAAATCAGCCAGGCACAGTGGCACATGCCTGTGGTTCCAGCTACTTGGAAGGCTGAGGTGGAAAAATCACCTCACTCTAGCCTGGGTGACAGTGCACTCCAGTCTGGGCGATAGAGTGAGATTCTGACTCAAAAAAAAAAAAAAGCCGGGCTCGGTGGCTCAGCCTGTAATCCCGCGCCTTTGGGAGGCTGAGGTGAGTGGATTGCCTGAGCCCGCGGGTTCGAGACCCGCCTGGGCAGCAAGATCTCATCTCTACAATAAATCAAAAAATCAGCCGGGCATGGTAGCGCATGCCTGTAATTCCGGCTACTCGGAAGGCTGAGGCAGAAGGATCGCCAGAGCCCAGCAGGTCGAGGCTGCGGTGGCCGGGAGCAGCCACTGCACTCCAGTCTGGGTGACAGAGTGAGACTCCAACTCAAAAATAAATAAATAAATAAACTCTGGCCTCAATCGATTCTCCTACCACGTTCTCCCAAAAAACTGGGATTACAGGCACAAGCCACCAAAAAAACAACAGATGCTGGTGAGGATGTGGAGAAAAGGGAACACTTCTATACTGTTGGTGGGAATGCAAACTAGTTCAGCCTCTATGGAAAACAATGTGATTTCTAAAAGGACTAGAAATTGTCCTTCCAAACAACCCAGGAATCTCCCTTCTGGAATGTATCTGGAGGAATTTAAATGATTCTACAAAAAAGATACTTGCACACACGTTTACTGCAGGAAAATTATGAAACCAATGGAGCTGCACATGGAAACTGAACTGGATAAAAAAAAAAAAGTGGTACATATGCATCCATAAAGAAGAACAAAATTATGGACTATACAGCAACTTGGGTAGATTTGGAGTCTATAATACTCAGTGATCTATCACAAAAATAAAGAACCGAGAACCACATGCTTTCACTCATAATGGACCCTGAACACCTATCATAATACTACAAAGCCGGGCTCGATGGCTCAGCCTGTAATCCCGCGCCTTTGGGAGGCTGAGGTGAGTGGATTGCCTGAGCCCGCAGGTTCGAGACCCGCCTGGGCAGCGAGACCTCATCTCTACAATAAATCAAAATGAGCCGGCTGTGGTAGCACGCATCTGTAGCTCCAGCTACTCGGAAAGCTGAGGCAGAAGGATCACCGGAGCCCAGCAGGTCGAGGCTGCGGTGGCCAAAAGCGGCCACTGCACTCCAGTCTGGGTGACAGAGTGAAACTCCAACTCAAAAAATAATAATAATAATACAAAAAAATGTATTAACAATAGCAGGACACTGCCAGGCGGGGGAGGGAGGCATTGGCACATAACATCAATAAGGGTGCCTGATGCAATCCAGGCAAAGTGAGGGCCAATGGGAGTCCCAAACTTCACCTGGACCTGGACCACTTATGTACTCGATCCTGACTTGTACCCCACATCTTAAAAATTTTTTAAAAAGCCGGACTTGGTGGCTCAGTCTGTAATCCTGCGCCTTTGGGAGGCTGAGGTGAGTGGATTGCCTGAGCCCGTGGGTTCGAGACCCGCCTGGGCAGCGA
>NW_007245725.1:399223-401001 GCF_000164805.1 Carlito syrichta
AAAAAAAAAAAAAAAATTAAAAAAAAAAGTTGTTTACTTAAAAAAAAAAAAGACCTCAATCTTCTAATTTGTAAAAGGAGGTTAACAGTAGAACTTACCTCATAAATCTATTATGAGAATTAAATGAAATAATGTCACTAAATACTTAATATAGTATATGGCAGATTATACCTAATATACAAGGGGGACCCCAAAAACCCAGAATTTATTTATAAAAAATTGTGTTTTTATTCTTACATGTTTAAACTTTAGTCACCTTCAAGGTACTCTCTTGTTGGGAGCCGGCCACGGAGGCCCACTGAGCGATAGGGATCAGGGAGGGCTGTTGACCCCGAGACCACTAGGATGCGTTCAGGAGCTATTGACCCCATTTCTTCCCCCTTTCTACTCAGCACTATAACCAGAATAAGCTCCTGTAAGCTCAAAACATAAAAACTCTGAGACCGGGATGAACACAAGCTAACTTTAGAAGCTCATTGCTCCCATTCTTCCGCAAACTGCAGTTTTGGCTTTCACACAACTTTCAATTCAAACTCGAGTCACATCTAAGAGCCTTAGTATTGGACATAGGCTTCTGGGTCATGATCTTAGGATTTATTGAATTTGAATAAGATGTAAATTGTAGAATATAGTTTTAGAAGACAGCCCTTTTGTTGAAAGAATGCGGCTAGGTTACTTGCAGGTAGCCCACTGTGAACTTTGGGCTGGGCCACATTCCAAACATTCTGGGATGGGCCGCTTTAGGTTGTAAAGTAGGTACTTAATTTTCTATAGAATTGTTTAACTTGGTATTAGTATAAATCAGCATAGGATGAAAAAGGTTTATAGGATAGGTCAGTCACAGATTAAGGTTAACTTTGTTATGGAATTTTTAGGTATTAGTATAAATTAGCTTAGGATGAAAAGGGTTTATAGGCAGTTATGGATTCTGTTATGGGATTTCTTCCTCATACCTGAAAGAACCTCTGGTGGGTGGGGGATGCCCCTCACACACCTGGCTTTGTGTTCATGTGAAAGACATATGATATAAAAGCCCACTGCTGACACTCAATAAAAGTCTTCTCCTCAAATCTAAGCAGTTGTCCAAGCCTCCTCTCTCTCTCTCTCTCTCCCTCCCTCCCTCTTTTTCCCCCTCTCTCTCTCTCCCCCCTCCCCCTCTCCCTCTTTCTCTCATTCTCACAATTGCCAATGCCATCTCCACTTTTGGGGTAACCTGAACCCGGCAGGAGCTGGACTCCTGCACTCTGACGCAATACACCTATTGGAACACTTTTCCACTGCTCAGAAGTATTGTGAACTAATCCATTTGAATGCATTTTAGTGTTTTTGCCATTTTAAAATTTCAACTCTTCCACATTGGCAAAACATCTCCCTTTGTGGACATTTTTCATCAGGGAAACCAAAAAAGTGGCTCTGATTGAGACCAAGTGAATAGGAAGGGTGGGGTGTAGGGGTCATGCTATTTTTGGTCAAAAACTGCTGAATAGTCAGTGTGTGGGCAAGTGCATTGTCATGGTGGACGAACCAGTCACCTGTTTGCCATCCTTGGGACTTCTCTTCCACAAATCGTGACACAATCTTTTCAAAACTTCCAGATAAAAACTTTAGTTGACTCATTGATCCAAAGGAACGAATGCTGAGTGTACTACAAGTGACCTGCCCTCCAAAAGATAATTCTGGGGTTTTTTTTTTGTTGTTGTTGTTGTTTTGAGTTGGAGTCTCACTCTGTCATCCAGACTGGAGTGCAGTGGCCGCTTCCAGCCACCGCAGCCTCAACC
>NW_007245725.1:401021-402552 GCF_000164805.1 Carlito syrichta
CTCACCTCAGCCTCCCAAAGGTGCGGGATTACAGGCTGAGCCACCGAGCCCGGCTCAATTCTGGTTTTTTAAGGGGGTTCCCCCTTCACATGTTTTCACAGTTCACAGACATTCTATCCTACATAATGATTTGCTTTGGTCATTTTCTCATATACCTCACAGGTAGAGACAGTGTGATTTTCTTCACCTTAGAAATCAAGAAACTGAGTCTCAGGGCAGTTAAGGTATGTACCCCAAACAGCCCAGTGTTTAAGTGACTGAAGTAAGACGTGCCATCTGCCACTGAGTCCAGGGTTCTCGCCATTTGTGTCAGTCAGGGATCAGAGATCATTCTAGGTATTATAAAGAAAAAGGACTTAGGAAATTTAAATTATTTGCTTAAAATTTTATTTATTAGATGGGGGAATTCTGCTTTCAATATTTTCAGTAGCTAGGAGCAGTGTGTGGACACTCTCACTCCACAACAATCAGGTGCCAGATACAGAACACTCTGTGAAGTATTTCTCATCTCAAGAAAGTCAGGAAAGGTCTTCAGCAAGTCTCCCAAATTAACAAATGAAAGTTGAACCACAGTAGGTAGGGGACTGAGACTGGGACAGCTAGCAGTGGCGGTTTGGGAAGTCTAAAGTCAGATTGTGAAATTCATTTTAGAAATCACTTGACTTGATCCATACTAGTGAGCTTTCATTTATCTTAGGATACAACAGTTGCACTTCTATATATATATAGAAAATCACTTTTATACAGGCATACTAGAGCATGATTGCAATACTGTTCTGCGAAGCACCATTTATAATACAACAGTGGGAGAAATGCTGATTAACTCTATATTGGGGCGATAGCTGTGGCTTGTTTGGAGAATGGAATTTTTTTTTTTTTTTTTTGAGTTGGAGTCTCACTCTGTCGCCCAGACTGGAGTGCAGTGGCCGCTCCCGGCCACCACAGCCTCGACCTGCTGGGCTCCGGCGATCCTTCCACCTCAGCCTTCCAAGTAGCTGGAACTACAGGCATGTGCTACTACGTCCGGCTAATTTTTGATTTTTTGTAGAGATGAGGTCTCGCCAAGTTGCCCAGGAGGGTCTCGAACCCGCGGGCTCAGGCAATCCACTCACCTCAGCCTCCCAAAGGCGTGGGATTACAGGCTGAGCCACCCAGCCTGGTGGAGAATGGAATATTATACTGTAGTGAAAAGGAATGAACCTCAGCTACATGCAACAATATGGACACAAGAATGAACCTTTTTTTTTTGAGTTGGAGTCTCATTCTGTCGCCCAGGCAGGAGTGCAGTGGCACGTTCATGGCCACCACAGCCTCAGCCTGCTGGGCTCAGGTAATCCTTCCACTTCAGTCTTCCAAGTAGCTGGAGCTACAGGCACATGCCACCACGCCTGGCTAATTTTTGATTTATTGTAGAGATGAGGTCTCACCAAGTTGCCCAGGCTAGTCTCGAACCCGCAGGCTCAGGCAATCCTCTCACCTAGGCCTCCCAAAATGCTGGGATTATAGGCGTGAGCCACTGTGCCTGGCCAGA
>NW_007245725.1:402572-407201 GCF_000164805.1 Carlito syrichta
CCCAGACTGGAGTGCAGTGGTTGCTCCCGGCCACCACAGCCTCGACCTGCTGGGCTCCAGCGATCCTTCCGCCTCAGCCTTCCAAGTAGCTGGAACTTACAGGTGTGCACTACTACGCCCGGCTAATTTTTTGATTCATTGTAGAGATGAGGTCTTGCCTGTCCAGGCGAGTCTCGAACCTGTGGGCTCAGGCAATCCACTCACCTCAGCCTCCCAAAGGCGTGTGATTACCGGCTGAGCCACCGAGCCCGGCTTTTTTTTTTTTTTGAGTTGGAGTCTCACTCTGTCGCCCAGACTGGAGTGCAGTGGCCACTCCCGGCCACCGCAGCCTCGACCCGCTGGGCTCCGGCGATCCTTCCACCTCAGCCTCCCAAGTAGCCAGAACTACAGGCGCGCGCTCCCACGCCCGGCTAATTTTTGATTTATTGTAGAGATGAGATCTCGCCTAGTTGCCTAGGTGGGTCTCGAGCCCGCAGGCTCAAGCAATCCACTCCCCTCAGTCTCCCAAAGCACTGGGATTACAGACTGAGCCACCGAGCCCGGTTCAAGAATGAATCTTAATAACAATAGTGAAAAAGGCAAATCCCAGAAGACTACTGTATGATACCATCTTTATAAAAAAAAACTAAATTTAAACTAGATATTGCTTAGGAATACATAAATAGTAGATAAAACTGAGTAATAAAAGGCAGGGAATTCAATACAGTGGTGACTTTTGAGGTAGGGCAGGAAGATAAGATGAAGATGGAACACAGACAGATATGACATGTAAGTTATTGGCCATGTTTTAGTTATTGGGTCCAAGGTAGATTCGTGCCTGTTAATTGCATTATTATAAACAAAACAATAAACAAGAATAAATAAATAGAAGTAGAAAGTGAAAAGTAAGCCGGGCTCAGTGGCTCAGGCTGTAATCCCGCGCCTTTGGGAGGCTGAGGTGAGTGAATTGCCTGAACCTGTGGGTTCGAGACCCGCCTGGACAACGAGACCTCATCTCTACAATAAATCAAAAAATCAGCCAGGCGTGGTAGCGCATGCCTATAATTCTGGCTGCTTGGAAAGCTGAGGCAGAAGGATCGCCGGAGCCCAGCAGGTCGATGCTGCGGCCGGGAGCAGCCACTGCACTCCAGTCTGGTCGACAGAGTGGGACTCTAACTCAAAAAAAAAAAAAAAAAAAAAAGAAAGAAAGTGAAAAATATATTTCAAGCCGGGCTCGGTGGCTCAGCCTGTAATCCTGCGCCTTGGGAGGCTGAGGTGAGTGGATTGCCTGAGCCCGCGGATTCGAGACCTGCCTGGGCAACTTGATGAGACCTCATCTCTACAATAAATCAAATTAGTGGTGTGGTAGCACACGCCTGTAATTCTGGCTACTTGGAAGGCTGAGGCGGAAGGATCGCCGGAGCCCAGCAGGTGGAGGCTGCGGTGGCCGGGAGCGGCCACTGTACTCCAGTCTGGGCGACAGAGTGAGACTTCAACTCAAAAAAAAAAAAGAAAAGAAAAGAAAAATATATTTCATTAAAAGAACTGAAGGACTGGCTTCGAGTTTCCAGAAGTCATTCTCAGAATGAGTACATAACTGATTGTATGGGGGAACCCTACATGGGAGGCCAGGACAACTGAATTCAAGAACACTCCATCATATCTGTCAGCTAAATCTTGTAAATTACAAAACCACTGCAATTTGCCACTACAACTTGCTACCCAGAAAACTGAAGAATGTACACTGGGGGCTGCTGCTACAGAAAAATATCTGCTTTTTATAATATGCTTACCAGTTAAAAGCAGCCTAGGGCTAGGAGATGGCCCTGCTTCACTTCCTCCCAGTACATGCTCATTTAGGTATATCCAATTGGTAAAACCAAATAAGCAGAACCAACTTAGCACCTAGAACTAGATGTGCACACTCATGGCCACTGCAGCCTCGACCTGCCGGGCTCTGGCGATCCTTCCGCCTCAGCCTTCCAAGTAGCTGGAACTATAGGCACGCGCCACCATGCCTGGCTACTTTTTTGACTTATTGTAGAGTCAAGGTCTCGCCAAGTTGCCCAGGCTGGTCTTGAACCCCTAGACTCAAGTAATCCTCTCACCTCCACCTCTCACAGTGCTGGAATTATAGACATGAGCCACAGTGCCCAGCTGAGAAATGAACTTTATTGTGTTTATTTTGTTAAGCCACTCCGATTTGGAGAAGGTTTATACAACCTGCAATAATACCATGACTAAAACCACAAATGAGACCTTGAGGTAGGGTGCTCCTACAACACAAACCTAAAATAAATGGTACTGGCTTAGCATACCAGTTGTGGGAAGAAAAGAAACAAATGCCAGAGACAGAAAGAGTGGCAATTCATGTTAGACAGTGGTAAAACATTTGGAAAAATTCTCACTTTATAATAACTTAATAGACACGCCATATGCTTATAGGATCTGTCAACTGCAAGAGAAGCAGTTGGAAAGAACCAAACCATTCGTGTGTACTGGCTACCACTGGCTGACAAGTATTGGCAGTGTACAAGAAGAAATTTTAAAAAGTAGGAAAATGACATAAACAAAGAATCTTAAAGTAGACTACTTCCAGATCCCGAATTGTAAGACATAAGATTGAGAAAGCTTTGAACAACAAAGGCTTATTAGGTCTTCACCTTAGAGAAAAGATCCTGTTAAAGTTGTAGCCAAGCCGGGCTCGGTGGCTCAGCCTGTAATCCCGCACCTTTGGGAGGCTGAGGTGAGTGGATTGCCTGAGCCCGTGGGTTCGAGACCTGCCTGGGCAGGTGAGTTCTCATCTCTACAATAAATCAAAAAATTAGCCAGACTTGGTAGCGCGCGCCTGTAATTCCAGCTACTTGGAAGGCTGAGGCGGAAGGATCGCCGGAGCCCAGCAGGTCGAGGCTGTGGTGGTCGGGAGCAGCCACTGCACTCCAGTCTGGGTGACAGAGTGAGACTCCAACTCAAAATAATAATAATAATAATAATAAAATAAATAAATAAATAAAGTTGTAGCCTTCCCACTCAATTCTGACAGCATCAGGTGGCTGCCACTAGGTAGGCTGTTTCTTGAGAGATACAGGATGATAAGGGGAAAAAAAGTCATAAAGAAGATGGAAAGCTTAGCCAGGAAAGTATTTAAAGTGTATCTTGTGGCACATGAGCTCTCTGGAAGGCAATCATTAAGAATCCTGTTAAATGCTGTTAAATGTCTAGGAATATTGTATTTCTGAAGAAAACAAAAGTCCAGGACATTGGGCAACAGTGTAAGACCCCATCTCTACCAAAAATCAAAAATATTAGTCAGGCATGGTGGCATGTAGTCACTTGGTGGCAAGTGCCTGTAGTCTCAGTTACTTGGGAAGCTGAGATAGAAGAATCGTCTGAGTCCAGGAAGTTGAAACTGTGGTGAGCCATGATCATGCCAATGCACTCCAGCCTGGGCAACACAGTGAGACCCCAACTTTAAAAAAAAAACAAAAAAACTGGGACAAGAGTAGTCAAGGCAAAAACTGACCATCCTTGGGCTCTCAGCTTTCCATGAAGGGGATGTAGACTCCAAAATCTGCATAGCCTCAGCGACAGCTTACTCCCCATTCCCCACTTCATGTATCATCATGGAGGATTATGGCAACAAAGAGTGGAACCAGGGGTCGTGGAAAAATAGACAAAGTAATTCCCGTCACAGAACAGAAGTAGAGTTCAGTCAAATGCACTTCCCAATGCTTCCTGGTTGAGGAAACTTCACAATGGCTGCCCAACTGCTCTAGAGAAGTGATGGCTTTGTGTCTTTCATTTTCCCCTTTCCAAAGGGGACATACAGTTCTTTGTCTCTGATTACCATCGTATATTTGGGAATAGAAAAGGAACAGGCAGTAGAGAGCTCTTCTTTTTAGTTATTAATCACTCAACCAGAAAGAATAACGTCTATACCAGATGGACATGGTGGAGCATCAACCCAGGGCTTTGAGCTTGACACAATGACCTAAATAACCTCCTGGGGAGTGCAATGGGGGAGTGTATTCTATGTTAGGGAGGAAGAGTGAAATGGAAACCTATTAGCCAAAAGGGAAAATTGTTACACACCTGGTCACCTGGTATCCAAAGTCGTTTCTTTTTCCTCCTAGGCGCTTGGCTAAACTACATTTCTCAGCCTCTCCTACCATTGGCTAGGGGCTACGTGATTGAGTTCTGGCCATTGAGGTGTGGGCAGAATTGATGCCTGGTCCTTTCAGGTTTAGCCCATAAAACATCCTGCACAATCCTCCATGCACTCTTTTGCCTCTCTTCTGCAAGCTGGATGTTAACACATAAAGTCCCTCAATGACTGCATGGAGCAGAAATCTCCAGCTTGACCGCATTGAACTGCTTGTGAGCAGCAAATAAATCTCTACATTTTATATGAGAAAAATGGGCAGCTAAATGTGTATTTGGGATTCCAGGTCTTTAAGGTACACAGTTCAGCTGTTAGATGATCACAGACCGTCTATTTGATAAATACATTTTAATTTTCTAAAGGTTGCATTTTTTCTTTTTTCTGAGTCGGAGTTTCACTCTGTCACCCAGGCTGGAGTGCAGTGGCACGCTCATGGTCACTGCAGCCTCAACCTGCTGGGCTCAGGTGATCCTTCCACCTCAGCCTTC
>NW_007245725.1:407498-409164 GCF_000164805.1 Carlito syrichta
GCCTGTAATTCTGGCTACTCGGAAGGCTGAGGAGGAAGGATCGCTGGAGCCCAGCAGGTCCGGGAGCGGCCACTGCACTCCAGTCTGGGCGACAGAGTGAGACTCCAACTCAAAAAGCAAAACAAAACAAAGTGCTGGGATAACAGGCTTGAGCCACCACACCCAGCAAGGTTGTGTTTCTGACACATATATACCCACACATAATGAAATAGTTGATGTCATTTCTTTTCTTTTTCTTTTTCTTTTTTTTGCATTGGAATCTCACTTTGTCACCCAGGCTGGAGCACAGTGGCACACTCATAGCCACTGCAGCCTTGATCTACTGGGCTCAGGCAATCCTTCTGCCTCAGCCTTCTAAGTAGCTGGAACTACAGGCACGTGCATGATGCCTGACTAATTTTTTTTTTTATTGTAGATATGAGGTCTCACCAATTCCCAAGCTGGTCTTGAATCCATGGGCTCAGGCAATCCTCTCACCTCAGCCTCCCAAAGTGCTGGGATTATAGGCATGGGCCACCACACCCTGCTCTGATGTCTTTTCTAATTTTAATTTATTACTTATTCATTTATTTATTTAGAGACAGGCTCTTGCTCTGTTGCCCAGGCTGGAGTGCAGTGGCACAATCAGAGCTCACTGAAACCTCAAGCTACTGAGCTCAGGTGATCCTCCCACCTCAGCCTCCAGAGTAGCTAGGACTACAGGTGCATGTCACCACACCTGGCTAATATTTAAAAATTTTTTTGTAGAGACAGACCCTTGCTATGTTGCCCAGGCTGGTCTCAAACCCCTGCCCTCAAGCAATCCTCCAGCCATGGCCTCCCCAAGCTCTGGTATTACCAGGCATGAGCCACCATGCCTGGCTGGATGTCATATCTAAATGTGCCTGAGGGGCCAGGCATGGTGTCTCACACCTATAATCCTATAACACTTTGTGACGCCAAGGTGAGAGAACTGCCTGAGCCCATGAGTTCAAGACCAGCCTGGGCAACTTGGTGAGACCTCATCTCCACAATAAATCAAAAGGAAAAAAAAAAAAAAAACCTAGCCAGACATGGTGGCACATGCCTGTAGTTCCAGCTACTTGAAAGGCTTGAGCCAGAAGGATCGCCTGAGCCCAGCAGGATGAGCTTGTGCCACTGCCTTCCAGCCTGGGTGACAGTGAGACCTGACTCAAAAAAAAAAAAATAAAAAAAATGTGCCTGAGGATTAAGCCAGAAAGGGATGCCGGGCAAAGTGGATGAAGCCTTAAAACTGTTTTCAGGTACAGCCCTGAGATTCAGGACTGTTTTTAGGTTCAGTCCTGAGTCAACAGCACAAATGGTGTGTCATTCAAGGTCCAGCCAGGAAAAGAGAAACCACCTTGAGTATTCAGAAGAGAGAGTCTATGGTGCAGGAGAGAGGAGAGAGGAGACAGAGAAGCTAATCAGAGGACAGTGAGACAACCCAGACACAACAACAACCAGAAAGCACCACCACTCTCGGACTGGCAAGTCAAAGGGAGAAGGCGGTATAATCGGAGCCCGGGAGTTAGGAAGACAGAATCAAGACAGACATGTCCTGTAGGGCTGGAGTCTCCAGAAGAGAGGCAGCAGCCACTGGAGAGGCATTCAAGGCAGTGAGGGAAGAAGGTAAACCCCCCCTCCCCCTCCCATCCCCACCGCCACG
>NW_007245725.1:409184-410055 GCF_000164805.1 Carlito syrichta
TCCCCTCCATCCCCACCCGCGTTGTTCCCTGACCAGGGCCCCTCATTGGCTAATGCCGCCAGCAGACACCCAGCCTGAGAAGCACCGCCCTACAGGATCCAGCCCCCCTGCGGGCAGAGCAAGGTGGGATGAGGACTGGCATGCATAATCCCGGGAGCAGAGAAACTGGCAAGGCCAGGAAAACATTCTATTAAGTGAAATCAAAGCTCAGATATTAGAGCAACTTAAAAGAGCATTGTGATCAGAGGTGAGATGTTTTCAATTTTTCCTGCTTTTTAGAGGTCCTGTTCTAGTTTGGAGATTTAAGTTATCACTTTTTCATTTTTATTCTAGGTCGTGGAAGAGCCAGCATGTGGAGGAGCGTCTTTATTCATGTGTCCAAATGCAAAATCTATACTAAGGTTGTCTTTTAACCGTAGTAAGCAAATTTGATTAAGCATTTGAAAGTTGCAGAGGTGCAAGGTGGGAGAATTCTGCCTCTGCTGCATAGAGTGCTATGATATTGAGCAGACCACTCATAGCAGATTTGTTGTCTTATATTCCAAATGGACGCAACAGTGTCTTCTTACTTATCTCACTATTGGAATGGTCATAGTGTTCCTTTGGTTGTTTGCTTCAATGAGATAATGTATGTGAAAATAATTGGTGGCCAGGTGCGGTGGCTCACGCCTGCAATCCCAGCACTTCGAGGGCGGAGGTGAGAGGATTACCTGAGCTCAGGAATTCGAGACCAGCCTGAGCAACATGGCGAGATCTTATCTCTACAATACATCAAAAAATTAGCCAGATGTAGTGGCACGTGCGCCTGTGCTTCTAGCTACTTGGAAGGCTGAGGTGGAAGGATCACCTGAGCCCAGCAGGTCGAGGCTGC
>NW_007245725.1:410365-417324 GCF_000164805.1 Carlito syrichta
TATAATAAAAAAGCATTACATAGGGCTGGGCGTGGTGGCTCAAGTTTATAATCCCAGCACTTTGGGAGGCTGAGGCAAAAGGATTGCCTGAGTCTGCGTGTTCGAAGTCAGCCTGGGCAACATGGTGAGACCTCGACTCTACAATAAGTCAAAAAATTAGCTTTGCGTGGTAGCACACACCTGTAGTTCCAGCTGCTTGGAAGGCTGAGGCAGAAAGATAGCTTGAGCCTAGCAGGTCAAGGCTGCGGTGGCTGGGAGCTTGCCACTGTACTCCAACCTGGGCAAGAGTGAGACTCCAACTCAAAAAGAAAAAGAAAAGCATTACATATTTAAACATTTTCCGTATTAATATGACTCCAAATCTGTCTCCCTATCATTCCATCCTTTATTTTAGGGATCAACTTTACTGAATATAACTTTCTACTAATTTATGAATGTAAATGTACAGTTCAGTGAGTTTGACAAAATGTGTACAGATATGTAACCACTACCACAACCATGATGTAAAATATATCCACTGAGCCCCAAATGTCCCTTTGCATTTTTATATTTTAAAAGTCATCGGAGTGGTGGCGCATGCTTGTAATCCCAGCACTTTGAGAGGCAGAGGTGGGGGGATTGCTTGAGCCTAGGAGTTTAAGACCAGCCCGAGCAACATAGTGAGACCTCTTTCTACAAAAAAATGGAAAAATTAGCTGGGTGTGGTGGTGCATGCCTGTAGTCCCGGCTGCCTATGAGACTGAGTCAGAAGGATTGTCTGAGCCCAGGAGGTTGATGCTGCAGTCAGCCATGATTGTGCCACTGTACTCCAACGTGGGTGACAGAGTGAGACCTAGACCAAAAAAAAAAAAAAAAACCCTGTTTAAAAAAAAAAGGAAATCTAAAACAAAAGCAAAATTTCAAGCACATCATTTCATTATCATTTTAGTATACCGGGGGAACCCCCCAAAATTGAGATTTATTTATTTAAAAGTGTGATTTATTCTTACATGTTTAAACTTCAGTCACCTTCAAAGTACTCTGCGTTTGACGCAATACTCCTATTGAGATGCTTTTTTCATGCTCAAAACAGTTTTTGAGCTCATCAATTTTTGTTTTTTTGAGTTGGAGTCTCACTTTGTCATCCAGGCTGGAGTGCAGTGGCACGCTCCCGGCCACCGTAGCCTCAACCTGCTGGGCTCAGGTGATCTTTCTGCCTCAGCCTTCCAAGTAGCTGGAACTACAGGCGCACGTGCCACGACACCTGGCTTATTTGTTGATTTATTGTAGAGACGAGGTCTTGCCAAGTTACCCAGGCTGGTCCCGAACTCGTGGGCTCAGGCAATCCTCTCACCTCGGCCTCCCAAAGTGCTGGGATTATAGGTGTTAGCCCGGCAAACTTGTCAATTTTCATGACTGTTAGTGCTTCTGCTGTTTTTTGTTTCTCCTCTTCCACATCGGCAAAACATTTCCTTTGAGGATTGTTTTCATGCAAGGAAACCAGAAAAAATCACCCAGGACAAGATCGAGTGAACAGGAAGGGTGCGACACGGGGTTCATGCTATTTTTGGCCAAAAACTGCTGAACACTCAGTGTGGTGTGGGCAGATGCTCTCAAAAACCAACCATCATGAAATGGGCTAATACATTCAAAGAAACTCCCCCCCAAAAAATTCACTGAAGCCGAACGCAGCCTCTTACAACAACGTTAGTGGGTGCACTGATGCTGATGGTTTTCTAGCACACTTACGTAGTGGGGGAGGCACGACAAGGGGCCCGCCCTCCAAAAGATAATTCTGCTTTTTGGGGGATGCCCCTTCATATTATAAGGCGAGGACATTTATTTATTTATTTATTTATTTATTTAAACCAGCATCTCACTCTGTTGTCCAGGTTGGAGTGCAGTGGCATGCTTACAGCCACCGCAACCTCAATCTGCTGGGCTCAGGCCATCCTTCCACTTCAGCCTTCCAAGTATCTGGAACTACAGGCATGTACCACCAGGCCTGGCTAACTTTTTTTTTTTTTTTTTTTTTTGAGTTGGAGTCTCACTCGGTCGCCCAGACTGGAGTGCAGTGGCCGCTCCCGGCCACCGCAGCCTTGACCTGCTGGGCTCCGGCGATCCTTCCGCCTCAGCCTTCCAAGTAACCGGAATTACAGGCATGCGCTACCACGCCCGGCTGATTTTTTGATTTATTGTAGAGATGAGGTCTCGCTGCCCAGGCGGGTCTCGAACCCGCGGGCTCAGGCAATCCACTCACCTCAGCCTCCCAAAGGCGCGGGATTACAGGCTGAGCCACCGAGCCTGGCTGACAACTTTACTTAACATGATATAGCACATGCCAAAGAAGTGCAAGTTTCAAGGGCATCAGCTATCCCAGGCTAATGTGGTGTGAGCAAGCAGACTGGATCAAGTCCTCTGAAGACAGCTGTAGGACAACTGCAAGGAGGTACAGCCTTGTACGACAAACCAGCCTTGACCAGCAGTTGGCCTGGCTTCACATTACAGCTTTCAATCTAATTTGAGGATGAAATAATGGAAAACACGTCTATGTTGCTTCTTCTAAGAAATGCCCAAATGGTAATGATGTAGTTAGTGGCTAAACCGCAGCACTAATTTTCACTTTATGCCATAAAGTAAGTTCATCTAAACAGTGTGACTATACATTTTTGAGGTCAGCCACCACATAAATCTGACTATCCTGAAATTGCCATGCTGTGAGGAAACTCAGGCTATCCATGCTGAGATCTCATGTGGGGAGACTGAGGACCAGCCAGCTCAAGCTATCCAGCCATTCCAACCTAGGTGTCAGACATGAAAATGAACAGCCATCTTGAATATCTCAGCTTGACAGACACGATGTGGAGAAAACTGAGAAACCCAACCAATAGCCAGAATTAAAGCCTCAGGATTGCCTGAATTTTCTCAGATTGCTGTAACAAAATATTTATTAGCCACCTCGACTGGGTGGTTAATAAGCTATAGAAATTTATTTTTAGCCGGGCATGGCGGCTCACGCCTGTAATCCCAGCATTTTGAGAGGTGGAGGTGAGAGGATCGGCAGAGCCCAGGCATTTGATACTAGCCTAGGCGACTTGGCGAGACCTCTTCTCTACAATAAATCAAACAATTAGCCAGGTGTGATAGTGCACGCCTGTGGTTCCAGCCACTAGGAAGCCTGAGGTGGAAGGATCGCCTGAGCCCAGCAGGTCAAGGCTGCAGTGACTGTTGAGCATGCCATTGCACTCCAGCCTGGGCGACCAAGTGAGACTCTGACTCAAAAAGAAAAAAAAACCCAAATTTTATTCAAGATCAGGTTGGTGGCATAGTTGGGTTCTGGTGAATCTTCCTATCTGCAGATTGCTAAGTTCTCTGTGTCCTCACATGGTGGAAGGGACGAGGGTCTCTCTGAATCTTCTTTTATAAGGTCACTAATTTCATTCATGAGGGTTCTCCCCTTAAGACCTAATCACCTCCCAGAGGGCCCACATTCTAATACTATAATGTTGGGGGTTAGGATTCCAACGTATGGATTTGAGGGGAGGAAGAGGATAACCCAGTCACTCACTCAGACCATAGCAGATATATACGGTCCCAGTTGAAACATCCTACCCATGTATGGACTTTCGCACCTTCTCAGTCACCATGGAGTAGAGATGAGCTATTCCTCCTGAGCCCTGTTCAAATTTTAGACCCACAAAATAAGGAACATAAAGACTGTTGTTTCATGTCATAAAAAAATAATAAACTTAAAAAATAAAAACATCTCTGCCACGGTGAGATTCAAAAGAGACATTTGAATGAGAAACCATGGCTGAAAATAAGTTCCATTCTTACCCTAGCCACTGAATATGCTCCTGTGTTAAAAAGCAGTTGCTTGCCATTGGCAATGACTTTGATCCCAAGTCACATGTGTGACCTCTGCAGAGCCCCGGCAAGGATGGCAGCTGAAGACTTGTCCTGGCAAAGCTTTTTCTTCAGCTGCTTTAGCCCAGAGGACTGGGAGTGATCTGTGACCGCTGGTGCTTCTCCAACACCAAGAGGGCGCTGCAGCCACCTGCTCCCTGATTCGCATCACTACCTCAAGCCCATCGGGGAGACTCAAAAAAAAAAGGATCGCCGGAGCCCAGCAGGTCGAGGCTGCGGTGACCGGGAGCATGCCACTGCACTCTAGTCTGGGCGACAGAGTGAGACTCCGACTCAAAATAAATAAATAAATAAAAAATAAAATAAAATGAGCCTGACTTTACTAGCATTTATTTGGTTGTTTATTTTGTTTGTTTGTTTTGAATTGGACCCTCACTCTGTCGCCCAGGCTGGAATGCAGTTGCACACTCACGGCCACCGCCGCCTCGACCTGCTGGGCTCAGGCAATCCTCCCTCCTCAGCCTTCCAAGTAGCTGGAGCAACAGGCACATGCCACCACACCCAGCTAATTTTTCTTGATTTATTGTAGAGATGAGGTCTTGCCAAGTCGCCCAGGCTGGTCTCAAACCCGTGGGCTCAGGCAATTCTCTCACCTTGACCTCCCAAAGTGCTAGGATTGTAGGCATGAACCACCTTGTCCTGCTTCTTCTCTAGCATTTAAATATAATGATAGACCAGGTCCAGTGGCTCACACTTATAATCCTTGCACTTTGGGAAGTTGAGGTGAGAGAATTGCCTGAACCCACGGGTTCAAGACCATCCTGGGTAGCTTGGTGAGACCTCATCTTTACAATAAATCAAAAATTAGCCAGGCATAGTGGTGCTTGCCTGTAGTTCCAGGTACTTGGAAGGCTGAGATGTAAGGATTGCCTGAGCCCAGCAGGGCGAGGCTGTGGTGGCTGTGAGAATGCCACTGCACTCCAGTCTGGGTGACAGAGTGAGACTCCGACTCAAAAAATAATAATAATAATAATAATAATTAAAATTAAAGTGATGACAGCTAATGCTTACTGAGCATCTCACAAATGACTTTAAATTCCTTGTCACCAGATGGGTGTGGTGTCTCATGCCTATAATCCTAGCACTTTGGGAGGCTGAGGCGAGAGGATTGCCTGAGCCCATGGGTTCGAGACCAGCCTAGGCAACTTGGTGAGACCTTGTCCCTACAATAAATAAATAAATAAAATTAGCTGGGCATGATGGCACATGCCTGTGATTCCAGCTACCTGGAAGGCTGAGGCAGAAGGATCACCTGAGCCCAGCAGGTCAAGACTGTGGTGGCTGTAAGCATGCCACTAGACTCTAGCCTGGGCAACAGAGTGAGACTCCGACTCAAAAGAAAAGTAAATCCTTTATCACCATCCTCAAATGATCACTCAACACTTCTTTCCAGAAATAAGCTGACTCTCACTATGTCATGCTCTTCCTCTGTCTTTATTTTTTATTTATTTATTTAATTTTAAGTTGGAGTCTTACTCTGTTTCCCAGGCTGGAGTGCAGTACACGCTCATGGCTATTACAGCCTCAACCTGCTGGGTTCAGGCAATCTTTCCGCCTCAGCCTTTCAAGTAACTGGAACTACAGGCGCAAGCCACTATGCCCAGCTAGTTTTTTGATTTATTGTAGAGATGAGGTCTCATCAAGTTGCTCAGGCTGGAATCGAACCCCTAGTCTCTGGCAATCCTCTGACCTCAGCCTCCCTAAGTGCTAGGATTACAGGCTTGAGCCACTGCACACGGCCTCCCTCTCTCTTTACTTCTTTTTTTTTTTTTTTTTGAGTTGGAGTCTCACTCTGTCGCCCAGACAGGAGTGCAGTGGTCTCTCCCTGCCACCGCAGCCTCAATCTACTGGGCTCCGGCGATCCTTCCACCTCACCTTTCCGAGTAGCAGAAATTACAGGCATGCACTACCACGCCCGGCTGATTTTTTTTTATTTATTTCAGAGATGAGGTCTCGGTGCCCAGGCAGTCTCGAACCCGCGGGCTAAGGCAATCCACTCACCTCAGCCTCCCAAAGGCGCGGGATTACAGGCTGAGCCACCGAACCCGGCTCCCTCTCTCTTTAAACCTGCCACACACTCTTTCCCCCTCACTCCGAGCAGATGACCTCACCTCTTTATTCACTGATAAAAGAAAAGGAAAAGACCTTATCTTTCAGTCACATGATCTAGACATCCCTGCATCTATCTTCTCCTTTCTGCTTTGAACAATAGAAAAAGTGTCCCCCAAGCCGGGCTCGGTGGCTCAGCCTGTAATCACGCGACTTTGGGAGGCTGAGATGAGTGGATTGCCTGAGCCCACGGGTTCGAGACCCGCCTGGGCAACTTGGTGAGACCTCATCTCTACAATAAATCAAAAATTAGCCGGGCGTGGTAGCGCGTACCTGTAGTTCCAGCTACTTGGAAGGCTGAGGCGGAAGGATCGCCAGAGCCCAGTAGGTCGAGGCCACTGCACTCCAGTCTGGGCGACAGAGTGAGACTCCAACTCAAAAAAAAAAAAAAAAGAAAAAGTGTCCCTCCTTTAATTAAAGACCCGCCCTTCTATTAATATCTGGATGCGTTCTTAACACCTTTCAGTCTTTCCACTGGATCATTCTAACAGCATTCAAGTGGCCCCACAACTAGATGAGAATCTGAAAACGTTACCCTGACGCCTAATCTCTATCCAGCTGTTGCCCAGTTTCCCTGCTCTATTCATAGCAGATTCTCAAGAAGGGTACACATATCATCATCACCCAGTCGCTCAGCAGTTCACTCAATTTTGGGTTCTGGGGACCCCATCTCTCCCCATATACAAAAATTAATTCAAGAGCCGGGCACAGTGGCTCACGCCTGTAATCCCAGCACTTTGGGAGGTAGAGGTGAGAGGATTGCCTGAGCTCAGGGGTTTGAGACCAGCCTGAGCAACATGGAGAGATCTCTTCTCTCCAATAAATCAAAAAATTAAAGCCGGGCTTGGTGGCTCAGCCTGTAATCCCGCGCCTTGGGAGGCTGGGGTGAGTGGAATGCCTGAGCCCGTGGGTTCGAGACCCGCCTGGGCAACTTGGCGAGACCT
>NW_007245725.1:417396-419938 GCF_000164805.1 Carlito syrichta
AAAAAAAAAAAAAAAAAAAAATCAAAAAATTAGCTGGGCATGGTGGCGCATGCCTATGGTTTCAGCTACTTGGAAGACTGAGGTGGAAGGGATCAACCTGAGCCTAGCAGTTTGAGGTTGCAGTGTCTGTGAGCACAAGACTGCACTCCAGCCTGGGCAACAGAGTGAGATTCTGACTAAAAAAAACCCAAAAAAACAAGAGTCTCTATTCTCAGTTTCCCTCCTTTCTCAACACCTTGTATAAATGTTGGTATTTCTTAGGATCTGATTCTGGGTCCTCTTTTTTTCAATACGTACACATTTCCCTAGGTGATTTCGTCCTTCACAAGCATTAAATAGGATATTACACTGATGACTTCCACATGTTTACCTATTGTTCAGCTTCTCTTATCTCCAGACTCACCTATTCAACTCCCTAATTGACATAGTGTGAGAAACGAGCTCACCTGTCCAAAATCAAAGGATGGACACAGAGACTCCAGTCTGGGTGACAGAGTGAGACTCCAACTCAAAAAAAAAAATTAAAAAAATAAACTTACCTTTTCTAATTCAATTCTGTTGCTAAAAGCAGAAAAAAGGAGTCATCTTAGACTTTTCCCTTTTCTTAATCTTCCACATTCATTTAATAACTTCTGCTGATTCCATTTCCAAAATAGGTGTCAAAACTTCCCACTTCTGTGCATCTTCCATTGCCTCTCATCTGAGTAGCTACCTCCTTTGTGGTCTCTCACTCTTGCTCCTGCTTTCACTCTTGCTCCTGCCCAGTCCAGCCTCTATAGAGCAGCCAGAGTTATCTTTCTGAACATAAATAAACCAATTCCTAGCCGGGTGTGGTAGCGCACGTCTGTAGTTCCAGCTACTTGGAAGGCTGAGGCGGAAGGATCACCGGAGTCCAGCAGGTCGAGGCTGCGGTAGCCAGAATGGCCACTGCACTCCAGTCGGGCAACTGAGTGAGACTCCAGCTAAAAAAAAAAAAAAATATATATATATATATATATGTGTGTGTGTGTGTGTATGTATGTATGTATATAAAGAAAACCTCAACAAATATGTTAATTAGCTTGATTTAGACATTCCACAATGTATACATACATATTTCAAAACATAATTTTGTAGATGATAAACGTACACTTTTGTCAATTAACAAAATTAATTTAAAAATAATAAAACACACA
Organism: Carlito syrichta; assembly: GCF_000164805.1. Lineage (NCBI taxonomy): Eukaryota > Metazoa > Chordata > Mammalia > Primates > Tarsiidae > Carlito > Carlito syrichta. Next base: position 418,572 of record NW_007245725.1, read on the forward strand.
CAAAAAATAAAATAAAATAAACCAATTCCTGTCATCTGTCTACTTCACAACTGTCAGCAGTTTCTTGTTATGCTTTGGATAAGATCCAAACTGCCTACCGTGGGCCACAGTGCACTGAGCCTTCAAGCCCCAGCCTATACCTCAGCCTGATCTCACCCCACTCTTTTCCCTCATGGTGCTCCCGTCATGTGGGCCTTTTGATTGTGGTACCCTCTACCTTGCTCTTCACCTCAATTGTTCCTTCTCCTATTTTGGATCTTAGCTGTATCCGTTATGAACAGCTTTGTCTGTAAATAAAAGAAGCCCCATCTAAGAGTGCTTAATCACATGAACATTTGTCTCGTAGAACACTTTCCAGAAGTTGGTATCCTGTGGCTGGCACAGCAGCTCTGTGGGACCGCAGAGACTTAAGCCTCTTCCAGTCGTTCAGCCCAACCATTCTTCATATATTGACCCCATGTCTTAGTGTGCTTTATGCTTCTATAACAGACTATCACAGACTGGGTAATTTATAAAGTTAAAAATATTCCTCATAGTTCTGGAGGCTGAGAAGCCCAGTAACATGCTGCTGGTATCTGGTAAGGGTCTTCTTGCTACATCACAGCATGCCAGCAGGGCAAGTAAGCAAGTGAGACAGAGAGATCATGAGGTGGGGGAGACTCCCTCTTATTTATTTGTTTGTTTGAGTTGGAATCTCACTCTGTCACCCAGGCTGGAGTGCAATGGCATGCTCACAGCCACCACAGCCATGACTGGGCTCAGGAGATCCTTCTGTCTCAGCCTTCCAAGTAGCTGGAACTACAGGTGTGTGCCACCATGCACTGCTCATGTCTTGATTTATTGTAGAGATGAGGTTTCACCATGTTGCCTAGGCTGGTCTCAAACCCATGGGCTCAAGCAATCCTCTTGCTTTCACATCTCAAAGTCCTGGGATTACAGGTGTGAGCCACTGCTCCCAGCTGAGACTCCCCCTCCCCCCCTTTTTTTTAAAGTTGGAATCTCACTCCGTCACCCAGGGTAGAGGGCAGTGGCATGTTCACAGCCATCGCAGCCTTGACCTGCTAGGCTCAGGCAATCCTCCTGCATCATATTCCAAGTAGCTGGAATTATAGGTGCACACCACCATGTCTGGCTTATTTTTTATTTATTGTAGAGAAGAGGTCTCACCAAGTTGCCCAGGCTGGTCTGGAACTCCTGAGCTCAGGCAATCCTCTCACCTCAACCACCCAAAGTGCTGGAAATACAGGCCTGAGTCACAGTACCCAGCCAAGACTCCCTTTTATTTTTTTATTTAATTTAATTTTATTTTTGGCATTGGAGTCTCACTCTGTCACCTAGACTGGAGTGCAGTGGCCGCTCCCGGCCAC
>NW_007245725.1:420266-421614 GCF_000164805.1 Carlito syrichta
CTCGCCAAGTTGCCCAGGCGGGTCTCGAACCCACGGGCTCAGGCAATCCACTCATCTTGGACTCAAAAAGCGCGGGATTACAGGCTGAGCCGCCAAGCTGGCCGAGACTCCCTTTTATAAAAACTTGCTCTTGTGATAACTCACACACTCCCTTGATAACATTCATGAGGACTCCACCCTCATGACCCAATCACTTCTTATTAGACCTCACCTTCTAACACTCTTGCATTGGGAATTAAGTTTTCATGAAATGTACTTTTGAGGGATACATTCAAATCATAACCTCACATGTCTGACTTCATACTTACTGCCTCAGTGTTACAAGAGGATTGCTACACCTTTAAAGCAGAAGAGGAAAGTAGGAGAGGGAAGCCCACTTTTTATTTAACTTTATGTTATGTAGAATTTCAAATATAAAAATAGAATGCAGCCAGATGTGGTGGCTTATGCCTGTCATCTCAGCATTTTGGGAGGCCAAGGTGAGAGGATTTCTTGGGTCCAGGAGTTTGAGACCAGTCTAAGCAATTTAGCAAGATTTTTTCTCTACAAAAAAATAAAAAAGTTGGCTGGGCGTGGTGGCTCAAGCCTGTAATCCCAGCACTTTGGGAGGCCAAGGTGAGAGGGTTGCCTGAGCCCAGGGGTTCGAGACCAGCCTGGGCAACTTGATGAGACCTCATCTCTGCAATAAATCAAAAAATTAGCTGGGAGTGGTGGTGCATGCTTGTAATTCCAGCTACTTGGAAGGCTGAGGTGGAAAGATCCCCTGAGACCAGCAGGTCGAGGCTGCAGTGGCTGTGACCATGACACTGCACTCCAACCTGGATGACAGAGTGAGACTTCAACTCAAAAAAAAGAAAAAAGAAAAAAAAAATGCAACCACCAGCTGAACAGGGTGGTGGCTCATGCCTGAATTCCCAGCACTTTGGGAGGCTGAGGCGAGAGGATTGCCTGAGGGTAGGGGTTCAAGACCAGCCTGGGCAACATGGTGAGATCTCATCTCTACAAGAAATCAAAAAATTAACCTTTAGTCCCAGCTACTTGGGAGGCTGAGGCACGTGCCACTGCACTCCAGTCTGGGTGACAGACTGAGACTTCAACTCAAAAAAATAAAGAGTGAAAAAAAAGCAGGCAACCATGTTGGGAGCCGGCCACGGAGGCCCACTGAGCATTAGGGATCAGGAAGGGCCGTTGACTCCGAGACCACTAGGATGTGTTCGGGAGCTGTTGACCCCACTCCCTCCCCCTTTCTACTCAGCACTAATCAGAATAAGCTCCTGTAAACTCAAAACATAAAAACTCTGAGACCGGGATGAACACAAAGCTAACTTTAGAAGCTCATTGTTCCCAT
>NW_007245725.1:421822-422753 GCF_000164805.1 Carlito syrichta
GTTGTAAAGTAAGTACTTAAGTTTCTATAGAATTGTTTAACTTGGTATTAGTATAAATCAACTTAGGATGAAAAAGGTTTATAGGATAGGTCAGTCATGGATTAAGAGCATTTGTTATGGAATTTTTAGGTTATCATTTAACTTGGTATTAGTATAAGTTAGCATAGGACAAAAAGGGTTTATAGGCAGTCATGGATTAAGGTTTAACATCTGTTATGGGATTATACCTGAAAGAACATCTGGTGAGTGGGGGACGTCCCTCACACACTTGCCTTTGTGTATAAAAGACCCGTTGTAGCTGGGCTCGGTGGCTCAGCCTGTAATCCTGTGCCTTTGGGAGGCTGAGGTGAGTGGGTTGCCTGAGCCTGCGGGTTTGAGACCCGCCTGGACAGTGAGACCTCATTTCTACAATAAATCAAAAAATCAGCCGGGCGTGGTAGCGCATGCCTGTAATTCCGGCTACTTGGATACTTGGAAGGCTGAGGCGGAAGGATTGCCAGAGCCCAGCAGGTAGAGGCTGCCACTGCCCTCCAGCCTAGGCAATAGAGTGAGACTCCAACTCAAACAAAAAAAAAAAAAAAGGAAAGAAAGAAAAGAAAGAGGATCCTGTAGATTACCAGGGACTTCAAAGACATCAATTGCAAATACCTTATCTGGATACTTTAGGCTATAAAAACTATGACTCTTATGAGACAATTGGAAATTTTAATACTGAATATTTAATAATATTAAGAAATTGTTTTTTGTGTGTGAAAATATAATTGTGGTTGTGCAGGAGTCCAGCTCCTGCCGGGTTCAGGGTACCCCAAAGGTGGAGACGGCGTCGACAATTTGGGGGGAAAAGAAAGAGTGAGAGAGAAAGAGGCTGGACCCCTGTCTAGTGCAGAAGCCATTTATTGGGAATTACAACGGGTCATTTTTTTTTTTTTTT
>NW_007245725.1:422918-427648 GCF_000164805.1 Carlito syrichta
GCGCTACCACGCCCGGCTCATTTTTTTATTTATTGTAGAGATGAGGTCTCGCCAAGTTGCTCAGGCGGGTCTCGAACCTGTGGGCTCAGGCAATCCACTCACCTCAGCCTCCCAAAGGCGCGGGATTACAGGCTGAGCCACCGAGCCCAGCTCCCAGGCTGATCTTGAACCCCTGGGCTCAGGCAGTCCTCTCGCCTCGGCCTCCCAAAGTGCTGGGGTTACAGACTTGAGTCACTGGGCCCGGTCAACTTATTTTTTGAAGAAACCAGGTCATTTGTCTTGTGGAGTTTCCTACTATTTAGGTTTTTCTGATTGAATTCCTATGGTGTCTTCTGTCCTCTGTATATTTTGTAAATTAATAGTTGGATCTACAAGTTGGATTTGATTCAGATTTTTTATTGCTCCTTTTTTTTTCTAGTCAAGACTACTCTGTAGGAGGGATGGTGTTTTGCAATCCAGAGATATTGAGTGAATGGTTGTCTTTGTGTGACAAAGCAGCTTTTGATGATTAATGTCTAAATCCATTCATTAATTGTGCTACAAAATAGTGATATTTTGTTTCTATTATTCCTTCTTAGTTTGTTAGCTGGAATACTTTTGTCAAGAGGAACTTCCTATCTCTATTATAAGGTTACCCAGTAGGGGCACATATGCAAGATAAATGCTTGATATTTTCTGTTAGTTCATCAGTTTTCTTTTCTTTTTTTGAGTTGGAGTCTTACTCTGTCGCTCAGGCTGGAGTGCAGTGGCACACTCACGGCCACTCTAGCCTTGACCTGCTGGGCACAGGGGATTCTTCCACTTCAGCCTTCCAAGTGGCTGGAATCACAGGTGCGCACCACAACACCTGGCCAATTTATTGATTTATTGTAGAGATGTGGTCTTGCAAAGTTGCCCGAGCTGGTCTTGAACCCGTGGGCTCAGGTAATCCTCTCACCTCGGCCTCCAAGTGCTGGGATTATAGGCATGAGCCATCAGGCCTGGCTGATCAGTTTTCAAGTTTGTGAATTAATTCACTAGCATCCTCTAGTGATTGTAAAAAAATTAGACTTTAAACAAATTATCTTCATGAACTCATGAATTTAAACATACTTGATGTGTTTCAATATGTTGTAGTTATCATCCTTATTGATGCTCAAATGGTCCCATCTTTGACCATTCAGAGTGTTCTCAAATTGGTTCACCAGTTCCTTTTTTACCAGAAAATCCAAAACTTTCCTGAAACATCACTTGGTCAGTTTCTACTTCATCTTACTGGCCACAGTTTTGTCACATGGCCACCCTGAGCTAGAAGACGGTGGGGGATGGCGTTTGGGTTATTTTTTGTCTTCTCAAAGAGGCTTCTCCTGATGTCACATCTAAAAATTACATCTCAGCCGGGCTTGATGGCTCAGCCTGTAATCCCGCGCCTTTGGGAGGCTGAGGTGAGTGGATTGCCCAAGCCCGCGGGTTCGAGACCCACCTGGGCAGGCAAGACCTCATCTCTACAATAAAATCAAAAAATTAGCCGGACGTGGTAGCGCACGCCTGTAATTCCAGCTACACTGGAAGGCTGAGGCGGAAGGATCACTAGAGCCCAGTAAGTCGAGGCTGCGGTGGCCGGGAGCGGCCACTGCACTCCAGTCTGGGCGACAGAGTGAGACTCCAACTCAAAAAAAAAATAAAAAAAATAAAAATAAAAATTACATCTCCTGTGATTCTGCAGATCACTATCCTGCTTACTTCCTTTATGCCACTAGCCATATACTGTTTATTTATTTTTATCTATTTATTTATTTTGAGTCAGAGTCTCACTCTGTTGCCCAGGCTGGAGAACAGTGGCATACTCACGGCCACCGCATTCTCAACCTGCTGGGCTCAAGCGATCCTTCCGCCACAGCCTTCCAAGTAGCTGGAACCACAGGTGTGTGCCACCACACTTAGCTAATTTTTTTTTATTTATTGTAGAGACAAGGTCTCGCCATGTTGCCCAGACTGATCTTGAACCTGTGGGCTCAGGCAGTCCTCTAGCCTCTGCCTCCCAAATTGCAGGGATTATAAGCATGAGTCACTGCACCCGGCATATTGTTTATTCATTAAGGGTCTGACTGCCTCACTGGATTGTCAACTTCATGATGTTTTTCCTAGCACATTTTCAAAGTGCTCATAGAAAATACTTAATAAATATTTGTTGAATTAATAAAACAAATGAGGCCAGGCTTGGTAATCAGCCTGTAATCCCAGCTCTTTGAGAAGCCGAGGTGAGTGGATTGCCTGAGCCTGTGGGTTCGAGACCCGCCTGGGCAACTTGAGGAGACCTCATCTCTACAATAAATCAAAAATTAGCCGGCATGGTAGCACGTGCCTGTAGTTCCAGCTATTTGGAAGGCTGAGGCGGAAGGATCGCCGGAGCCCAGCAGGTCAAGGCTGCGGTGGCCGGGAGTGGCCACTGCACTCCAGTCTGGGGGACAGAGTGAGACTCCAACTACCAAAAAAAAAAAGAAAAGAGGCAGGCATCATTATTATTCCCAATGCATACAGCACTGTTCACTGTCTAGTACATTAGCCACCAGTCATATGTTGATATTTAAATTTAATGTAGGCTGGGTGCCGTGGCTCATGCCTATAACTCCCACACTTTGAGAGGTGGAGGAGAGAGGATTGCCTGAGCCCACGGGTTCGAGACCAGCCTGGGCAACATGGTGAGACCTCGTCTCTACAATAAATCAAAAAATTAGCTAGACATGGTGGCACACATCTGTAGTCCCAGCTACTTGGCATGCTGAGGAGGAAGGATCGCCTGCACCCAGCAGGTCAAGGCTGCGGTGGTCGTGATCGTGCCACTGTACTCCAGCTTGGGGGACAGAGAGAGATTCTGATTAAAAAAAAAAGAAAGAAAGAAAGAAAAGAAATAGGATTCCTAGTCGGGCTCGGTGGCTCAGCCTGTAATCCCGTGGCTTTGGGAGGCTGAGGTGAGTGGATTGCCTGAGCCCACGGATTCGAGACCCGCCTGGGCAACTTGGCAAGACCTATCTCTACAATAAATCAAAAATTTAGCCGGGCATGGTAATTAGTTCCAGATACTTGGAAGGCTGAGGCGGAAGGATCGCCGGAGCCCAGCAGATTGAGGCTGCGGTGGCCGGGAGTGGCCACTGCACTCCAGTCTGGGTGACAGAGTGAGACTCCAACTGAAAAAAAAAAAAAAAGAAAAAAGAAATAGGACTCCTAACACCCTAACATAGTTCTCACTATGTTATTACTTGATTAGTCCTGCTTTCAATTTCAGGCCCTCTAGAGAAATTTACAAGAGGCTTGAAACCTTGCTACTTCACAGAGTAACTTACTGTCTTGGTTTGCTGGGGACTAAGGAAGTTCCTAGGATGAAAAGAGGTCTTAGCAAACCATGCTAGCTAATAATCAAAATCTCTGTTGAGGTTTGTGGCAGGTAAATAGACAGTTGCACTTCACCACTTGCAATCTACCATACTGTATGCTAGAAGTGAGAAAGGTGAAGTCTTTGTCCAGATTTCCTTACAGCTTGGGTCCTGTACATGGGCTAGCCCTGGCAAGCAGATGCACTTGAGCAACACCTGGAAGATCAGATTGAGGAGGAAGCTGCCCCTCTGCTGTTTTGTCTGGCAGACAGTGCTGTAGCAGTAGAAGTCCCAGTGTCCTGTCTTTAATGTCATGAATTTCCAGAGACAGGATATGGGGCCTGTGTTTTGCAGGTACAGATTCAGCCTGAGACAGTCAGCCGCGGAGCCTGCAGTAGGAGCAGTGACTCTTGATTTCTTGGTTTATGATTGTAACATGAGTAGCTGCCCCCTTAGTAAGCTGATTTTGTGGTGGAAAGAATTCCACCCACAACCAAGAGTCATTCCTGGGAGCACAGCCAAGAGGCTGTTCCTTCAGCCTTTCCAGTGATTTTTATCCATCCAATTATCTAGATTAATTCATTTTACGCCAAAAGAAGTTAAAGTGGTGAGATATTATGATATAATTAGAAATATATGTTTGGTCTCTCCCCACAATTCCTGACACAGAGCTCCTAAGCCCTTGGAATTTCCTGGGTGATGGGAGTATCTCTTGTTCTAATGAGGCAAGTCTTAGTGGGTTTGTGGATGGAGACTGGTCACCAGAAAGACTAAGCCATAATTAAAGCTTGGAACTTTCAGCCTCACCCTCTATCCTCTGGGAAAGGAAGCTGGGTTGGCCATTGAGCTGATAATTGGTCATGTCTACATGACAGAGCCACTATAAACACTCCTAAACAGGCTGGGCATGGTGGGTCACGCCTATAATCCTGGTACTTTGGGACGAAGAGGAGAGAGGACTGCTCGAGTTCAGGGGTTCAAGATCAGCCTGGCAACTTGGTGAGACCTTGTCTCTACAATCAATCAATCAATCAATCAATAAGCTAGGCATGGTGGCACACCCCTGAAGTTCCAGCTACTTGGAATGCAGAGGCAGAAGGATCACCTGAGCCCAGCAGGTTGAGGTTGCAGTAGCTGAGAGCGTGTCATTGCACTCCAGGCTAGGTGACAGAGTGAGGCTCCAATTCAAATAATAAAAATTAAAAAAATACTGAACTAGGGGCTTTGGAAAGCTTCCGAGTTGCTGAACACATGATGTCTGGAAGACAGTATACTTGGAGAAGGTATGAAAGCTCTCCTTTCCTTCTCACATGCCTTGCCCTATGTTTCTCTTCATCTGGCTATTCACCTGTATTCTTTTTTTTTTTTTTTTTTTTT
>NW_007245726.1:0-39642 GCF_000164805.1 Carlito syrichta
CTAAAGCAATCAGAGAAGAGGAGGCAATCAGAGGTATTCAAAGAGGAAAAGAGGAAGTCAAGTTATCTCTCTATGCAGATGACATGATGGTGTACCTTGAAAACCCAAGAGAATCTGTCAAAGGTCTCCTTACATTGATAAAAGCCTTTGGCAAAGTCTCAGGATACAAAATAAATGTACAAAAGACAATCGCATTTCTCTACACCAATAATAAACAAACAGAAACCCAAATAAAAAACACAGTTCCATTCACAATAGCCACAAAAAAAATGAAATACCTTGGCATCTTCCTAACTCGAGACGTGATAGACCTTTACAATTAAAATTACAAAACACTGCTCAAAGAAATCAAAGCTGACATGAACAAGTGGAAAAATATCCCATGCTCATGGATCGGAAGAATCAACATTGTGAAGATGTCCATCTTACCTAAGGCAATCTACAAATTCAATGCAATACCCATTAAATTACCAACAACATTCTTTCAGACCTAGAAAAAACAACACAGGAATTCACATGGAAACACAAACGTCCAAGAATAGCCAGAACAATCCTCAGCAAAAAAAACAAAGCAGGTGGTATCACAATACCAGATTTCAAACTTTACTATAAAGCTACAATCATCAAAATAGCTTGGTATTGGTACAGGAACAGGCATATAGATCAACGGAACAGAATTGAGATTCCAGAAGCAAAACCTCAATTTCTCAACCAACTTATCTTCGACAAAGCCCCCACCGCCTACCAATGGGGAGAGGAGAACCTATTCAGTAAATGGTGCTGGGAAAATTGGCTGACCACATGCAGAAGATTGAAACAGGACCCCTATCTATCCCCATGCACAAAGGTTAACTCCAAATGGATCAGAGACCTAAGTGTAAAACCTCAAACCATAAGAACCTTAGAAAAGGAAGGAAATACTCTCATGGAAATCGGAACTGGCATCCAATTCCTGTACAAAACCCGAAACCCACAGGACTTAAGAGAGAAGATAGACAAATGGGACCTTATTAAACTGACAAGCTTCTGCAAAGCCAAAGAAACCATCAAGAGAGCAGGGAGACAGCCTACAGACTCTGAAAAAGTATTTGCCAACTCTAGGTCTGACAAAGGTTTAACATCCTGGATCTACAAGGAACTGAAACGTACTGAAAAGAAGAAAACAAACAACCTCATTATAAAATGGGCAAAAGAAGACATTCAAGCAGCCAACAAACACATGAAGAAATGCTCAACCTCACTAATCATCAGGGAGATGCAAATCAAAACCACACTGAGATACCACCTAACTCCAGTCAGAATGGCAATTATCAACAACTCAAAAAATAACAGCTGCTGGAGAGGGTGTGGTGAAAAGGGAACACTTCTACACTGTTGGTGGGAGTGTAAACTAGTGCAACCTCTGTGGAAAGCAGTGTGGCGATTCCTAAAAGTTCTAAAAATTGACCTTCTATATGACCCTGCAATCCCCCTACTGGGAATATACCCTGAAGAACACAAATCACTCTATAAAAAAGATACTTGCACACGTATGTTTATCGCAGCATTGCTCACAATAGCAAGAGCCTGGAAACAACCATGCTGCCCATCAAAAGAGGACTGGATTAAAAAATGAAGTACATATACACGATGGAATACTACGCAGCCATAAAAAAGAACAAAATCATGAATTTTGCTGCAACCTGGATGGAACTAGAGTCTATAATACTGAGTGACCTCTCACAAAAACAAAGATCCAAATATCACATGTTCTCACTCATATAATGGACCTTGAACATCCAATGCAATACTATAAGAAAATGACTGATGGTACTGGGAAACTATGGGGGGGGAGGGGGATGGGATTAACAGTAGCAAATATCTGTCGGGGGATGGGAAAACACCTCTTATCAACAGGGTGCCTGAATGAAATGTAATTGTACACCTAACCCTTAACTGTACCCCACAAAACCATAATAAAAAATACTGATTAATGAAAAAAAAAATATCTTCAGAGCTAAAATTTACAAGATCATTCTTTTCCAAAAATGTATCCATTTTTGTTTTCACAAAGATGTCATCACTCATATTTAGTAACTTTGCAATTAATGTTGACTGTTTCAGCCGGGCTCGGTGGCTCAACCTGTAATCCCGCGCCTTTGGGAGGCTGTGGTGAGTGGATTGCCTGAGCTTGCGGTTTCGAGACCTGCCTCGCAGCGAGACCTCATCTCTACAATAAATAAAAAAAAAAAATCAGCCGGGCGTGGTAGCGCATGCCTGTAATTCCGGCTACTCGGAAGGCTGAGGCGGAAGGATCGCCAGAGCCCAGCAGGCGAGGCTGCGGTGGCCAGGAGCGGCCACTGCACTCCAGTCTGGGCGACTGAGTGAGACTCCAACTCAAAAAAAAAAAATGTTGACTGTTTCATAAAGACTATTCCATATGTGCTTTTTCATAAGTATTTCATCTTTGGCATCCAGCTGTGTTTTTCTGGTCTACTAATTAGTGAGCTTTTCTCACCTTGTGATTATCTAATTTTTACTTAATTGTTTTATAGTAATAAAGTTCATCTTGCATTCTTCCCTATAAGAATGAGAGTTTTTTAATGCAGTAAATCTTCATGTTGTAGAGCTGAAAATGATACATTATATTAAGATGGCTTTTCTTCCTCTGAGATTAAGAAGATTGCCATCTCAACTGAAGGTTGAAAACGGTATTATAAGCCTCTTATATCCAGTTGTTCATAATGTATTGAATGCCATACATAAACTTTCTTTGAAAAATATTTTCCAGGAAAAATACAACAAAAATAATATTATACCAGATCTGTATCTTTTTCATAAATTTTTGATTTGAGAAATCTTTCATGTTCACTCTTTCACCCAACTTATTTTCTATAATTGATCAGCAGGTGCTGAAATCTAATCTGGGCTATTGATTACACACACACTACAACATCTAAATAAGTTTTTAAATGTCATTTTTATCATTATGTCCATCTTTTGCTCTAATAAAAATATGCACATTAACTGCACATTTTCAGTCATGACAAAATTTTTTTATGTTTGATACCAAATATATTACTGGAAGAGAAATTTGGATGTTAAGCATAAAGTTATAGCTGTCATGTAAATTAAAAACATTTAGGCTCAGAACAATTACTTCAACCTACTTTTCATATCATCACTTTACTATATCTAACAGCAAAAAAAAAAAAACATTACAGCCTTATAGGCAAGGCCTCTACAAATAATATCTTTGTTCTTAAGTGGTGTAGCTCAATTCTACCATCAGAATGAAGTAAATTTGTAAGTCAACTCCCTTCATGAAATTTTTCAATCATGTAAATGCCTGTAAAAGAAACTACTAATTTTTATTTTTCTTACAGATCACTCAAGAATGTTGGAAATTCCCTAGTTATGATCTTTATGATTATAACATTAGTTCACCAGATTTAAAAAGCCAATTCAGCCAGGCTCGGTGGCTCAGCCTGTAATCCCGCACCTTTGGGAGGCTGAGGTGAGTGGATTGCCTGAGCCTGCAGGTTCGAGACCCGCTTGGGCAGTGAGACCTCATCTACAATAAATAAAAAAATCAACTGGGCGTGGTAGCGCATGCCTGTAATTCCGGCTACTTGGAAGGCTGAGTCGGAAGGATCGCAGGAGCCCAGCAGGCGAGGTTGTGGTGGCCGAGAGCGGCCGCTGCACTCCAGTCTGGGTGACAGAGTGAGACTCCAACTCAAAAAAAAAAAAGAAGCCAATTCAAATATGGATCAATAATCACTCAGCTATGTAACAAACTGATATTTGCCTCTCAACATTTAAAGTAAAATAAAAACTGAGATTCTGTATTGTGAGATTCCAGATTTGTTTATTCTCTAATGTATTCATCTAGATAAATTTTGAAAAAAATATGTTCCTTTCAAATATGATTCACTAATTCCCATAAATACTTAATTTCTTTAAACAATACTTAGCACAGGTGCTTTTGGAATTCAGTATTTAGCAGCTGTTAATGAGATAATTAGTTATGATAACCAATGAGACCTCAAGATAGGTATATTTTTTATTTTATGTAATAAATATTGCTATTGAGTTTTGAGAGGTTCTTTGTTAACAAATGGCAACATGAAATTACTTTTATGTAATTAGAAACTTAATTATAATCACTATCTATATGATTTTAATATACAATGACAGAGTGTTTCTTGTTTGAGTTGTAAAATCTGTACTTCTGAAATAACTTCCATTAATCTTGAACACTGCTGTTACAGCTTCATTTAGCTAGAAAATTGTCAATGAGAGCCACTCTAATGAGTGATACAATTGTAAAACACCATAACTACCCCAGTCTGATTAGTTTTATAAAAGACATGAAGAGTTATCTCATGAATAGCTTAATGTCATAAAAAAAGACATTGTTGCTATGATTTATTCTTGATAATACAACTAACTTCAATGAATTAGAGGACTAGATAAATAACACTGGTATGGACATGATCCAAATTATGACCATTCAGTGACTGTGAGAACCCACCACTAATTCAGATGATGTAAGAAGATTCAAAATGTGAAAGAACTTGGGCTAAATCATAAATTTCAGAAACATATCATCTGCTAAACTATGTGAAGGAAGGTAGATTTCTAAAAGGCATTAAATCTCTGCTAGTTTGATATCAACATATCTGTATAGGGAGAAGTAATAACATTTTAGCAGTGTTTAAATATGAAAAAATAAAGATCAGATATCCTTGACTTTTTTCCACCAAGGGGAGCAACTTGTTTTTGTCCTTAAAAAAAAATTAAATTGTCATTGAATAGGAGTGTGTTATTGTGAACTCTTCTCTCAAGATAAAATTCATGACATAGTAGTGAAGTCTTTGAGTAGAGAATTGATGTAGAAAGGTAGATAGAGAAGAACATTTTTTGGAGAGCAAATGACATGTCAAAATACATGGGATGAAGGAAAAGATGGCATAGTCAAAGTATAATAGGTATGACAAGAGATCAGGGGATATATTCATGGAGGAAACTAGATTTTATATGGGACTGGGAAGGCAGCCACGTCCTGTCCAGATTATACCAGGCCTCATATGCTAAGAAGCTTATTGAAAAAATTTTTAGAAGGATTGGCATTATCTGATTTTCATTTTTCAAAGATCACTAAAGAGGCAGAGTAAAAGACTCATTGGAAAGAACAAAGACTGGAAGTAAAAAGATTGGTTGGACAGTTTTTGCCATGATCTGTGTATGAGTACTCAAACTAAGACAATGTTAGTGCAGTTGGAAATGAGGAGACAGATTGTAGAAATATTTAAATTTAGAATTCATCAATTATTTTGAACAAATGGTGATGAGAAATGGAGAGAAAATTGACAAGGAAACTATAAAATTTATAACCTGAATAAATGTAATATTTGGAGTGAAGATGATAAACTTGACTTAATATTGATTACATGAAGATGCAAGTAGGACATGGCAGTGGATATATTGGGAATAAAATTATGATTCCCGAAGCAATATCAGTGGAAAAATCACCTTGGGAATCATAAGCATTTGGACTTTAGTTGAACCCATGACTGCAGATGAGATGACATGGTGCTGTGCTGGCATCAAAGATGTCATGAATGGGAAGAAAATAGCTCTTCCTTTAAAAGGATAATGAACAGAAGCACATATTGTCATTTAGGAGAGAATGCACTTACTTTTCAGTTACTTTTTATCCTTTTTGCTCTATAGTTTAATATATTGTATGTTCTTTTTTAAATACAGTACAAAACAGTTCATGCCTTCTTTCACAAAATAGATAATCAATATGAAGTATTTGTTAATTTCATTTTGACCCTAATGTAATCCAATAATATATTATGTCTGGTCCATTCTCACTAAGTTATTCACATAATCTCTGCTGAATCCCTTTATTCAAAACAGATTCTGTAACATAATAAGAATTTTTAAAAATAATTATATGTTTGGGATTGGCTTTGAAATAATCCAGTGAAAAGAAAAATGAGACATGGTGTTATCAATAAAACAAGATTTGCCGTGAGTTGATAAAAGTTTTTGAAACTGAATGATGAATACATTAAGGTACATTAGCCTCTCCTCTATTTTCATGTGTTTGAAATTTTTATAATAAAATGTTTAAAATACAGTAAATAACACTTTGCATATTAAATGCACCAGAAACACTAACTATAGTAAAATTGAAAATGTATAATATTAACATTTGATCAGCAATTACTAAATAAAAGAACTACTAAAAATGGTGTTTAAAGTAGTCTCCTACAAAGAAGAAAACAAATAAAGCATCAAAGTGCTTCTGAGTTTTATATAAGCTAATTTTGTGTGTGTATATATGTATGTGTGTGTGTGTATAGATATAGATATAGATATAGACAGTTGTGATTCAAAGCCAGATCTTTGATATATTCAAGATCAATTTTTCAGAACAATCCATAAAACAATTACAAATGTAAGTAGCCTCTGGATAGAATTGCTTTTCATATTGTGATTATTTTGCCTAGTTATATTCTACTGTGACATTATATCAAACTTAACAGTGAAATCCATAATATGCTTTTTTAAAAGAAATTTAAAATAATGCTTATTTTATTATAAACTAGGGAAATTGGTCAACAAATTTAATTTTAACATTTTAATATTTTAACATTAATTATATTGAATCTTTCAAATTTTTGTTTTGATAACTATTGCACTTTTTTCTTCTCTTTACTTGTGGAAAAGGTGAAATAAAAATCTTCTATCCCATGACTAAAATACTTAAGAACAAAACAAGAACAAAATTTTCAAATGCAGGAGGTATGTATTTGTTAGTTAATTATTACAAATAGTAAGTTCATAAAATGTGTTTTCCTAATGGATGAAGACTAGATCCCACATGCTTAACACATATCTAGAAAGATGCACCACTTTGGGACTCTTCACAGAGTCCTCACCAGCAAGAAGGTTCTCACTAGATGCAGCCCCCCAACCATGGACTTCCGACCTCCAGAACTATAAGACATGTCTAGGAAAAAGAATGACCCACTTGGCTCATAATTGGTGATCAATAAGTATTCGTTGAATAAATGAACGTAAAGTAAATAGACTATTGTTATTATTACACAAATTTGCATTTTGTTATCAGCACAAGATGTAATCTCTAGTCATGAAGATAGTGTCATTTACCAAACATCAACCATGTAGAGCACTATGTGAAGGGAAATATGAACAACTGAGTTAGTGAACACATTTTCTCCCAAGCAGCAAGATTTAAAAAAAAACCTTCTTGAGTACTAGGTTATTTTGAACTCCTGTAAATTCGTTTCACTTTAATGCATTTGGTTTGTATTTTTTATTTTAAATTGCATAAACATTATTATTAACAGATAATGTTAAATAAAAATAAATGATTTTTTTTTCTAGTACTTAGCTGGAACAGTGAAACCAGTAGGGGTCAAGGTAACAAAGTTTAGGTTTTAAAAATATATTTAATAAAAAGCAGTTCTCCCAGTGTGATAGATACTAATATGTGCTTACCAAACCAATTAATTTCTCCTTGGCACACAGCTCTATCTTATTTTTCAGCCTCCCTTGCTTAAGTATGACTTTGTGTTTGATTTCTGGACAATAGAATGTGGGTAAAAGTGTTGGGCAATATATTCAAGCTTCTCCAATAAAAACCTCTCACAGTGATTTCAGAAGTTATGTGCTGAATATAAGGAAGTTACAAGATGAAATGTGCCTGAAATGTTGAAGCACCAATTGGATGAGAGGTCTTGACTAACTGAAACCTCTGTTTTTCACTTTATTTAGATGCTAAGCTACCTACATTTAAGGAATTATTTGTAACAATAGCTATTATAACTGTATTTAACAGAAATTAATTCTTTGAACTATAAATTTGCCAAAGTAAAAATTTAAAATACTTGCCATAAGTTTAACAGTAAAACAGTAAGCAGTAAGGTAACTGATTTCGAAGCTGAAAATATGAAGTTCTGGTTCTCTGAAAGAATTAACAAGATTGATGGATCCCTTGCCAGAATGGCCAAGAAAAAGAGCGAAAAAGCCCAAATAAACACAATAAAAAGTACAAAAGATCAAATCACAACCCAAAGAAATACAAAAGATTATCAGAGATTACAATGTACACCAATATGGAAATAGACTTGATAACCTAAATTAAATGGAGGACTTTCTGACATCACACAACCTCCCCAGGTTGAAACAAGAAGACATTGAGACACGAAATAGACCAATAACAACCCAGGAAATTGACTCTGTCATACCAACACTACCTACAAAAAAAAAAAAAGCCCTGGACCAGATGATTTTCCAGCAGAATTCTTCAAAACATACAAGGAGGAGCTGATACCAATCCTATTGAAAGTATTCCAGGTAATTGAGAAAGATGAAATTCTCCTCAAATCATTTTATGAAGTTAACATCACACTGATACCCAAACCAGGTAAAGATCTAAACCCAAAAAAAGAACTACAAGCTGATATCCCTTATGAACATAGATGCAAAAATGATTAACAAGATTCTAGCCAATCAGATCTAAAATACATTTCAAAAATCATCCACCATGACCAAGTAGGCTTCATCTCCAGGATGCAGGGCTGGTCCAACACTCGCAAGACAATAAATGTAATTAAATACATCAACAGATGTAAAAACAAGAACCACATGATTATATCATTAAATGCATAAAAAGCTTTTGATAAAATCCAGCATCGCTTCTTGATAAAAACCCTCAAACACCTAGGTATAGAAGGAACATACCTCAAAATAGTAACTACCATTTACGATAAACCCACAGCTAACATACTGCTAAATGGACAGAAGTTGGAAATACTTCCCTGGAAACTGGAACAAGACAAGGTGGCCCACTCTCACCTCTTGTTCAACATTGTGTTGGAAGTCCTAGCTAGGGCAATTAGACAAGAGAAAGAAATCTGGGGTATCCAAATAGAAAAAGAGGAAGTTAAGTTATCCCTCTTTGCTGATGTTATTATTCTATACCTTGAAAATCCTAGAGAATCTCTCAAAAACCTGCTTGTGCTGATAAAGGACTTTTGCAAAGTCTCAGGGCACAAAATAAACATGCAAAAGACAATTGCATTCCTATACACCAACAACAAGCAGGCAAAGACCCAAATTAAAAGCACAATCCCACTCACAATAGCCACACACACAGGCAAAAAGAAATACCTTGGCATCTGCCTAACCAGAGAAGTGAAAGACCTTTACATGAGAACTACAAAACACTGCTCAAAGAAATCCAAGTTACAAACAAATGGAAAAATATTCTATGCTCATGGATAGAAAGAATCAACATTGTTAAAATGTCCATCCTACCAAAGGCAATCTACAGATTCAACGCAATACTTATTAGGTTACCAACATCATTCTTCTCAGACCTGTAAATGACAATACAGAAATTCATATGGAAACACAAATGACCACAAATACCCAAAACAATCCTTAGCAAAAAAAACAAAGCAGGAGGTATCACACTTCCAGACTTCAAACTTTACTATAAGGCTACAGTAATCAAAACAGGTTGGTATTGGTACAAGGATAAGCATATAGACCAATGGAACAGGATAGAGATTCAATTCTCAACCAACTCATCTTTTACAAAGCCTTCATCAACAACCACTGGGGAGAGGAGAACCTATTCATAAATGATACTGGGAAGACTGGCTGATCACATGCAGAAGACTGAAACAGGACCCCTACCTATCACCATATATGGTAGCAAAGCGTTTGTTAACACTGGTGTTTGCTATAACTTGGAAGGCAAATAATCTGCCCACTGAATATGTAGTTCTAAAGAGTCTGAGTCAGGTCCGTAGTGTATCATGTTCTGATTTTCTACTTTGAAAAAGTATTACAAGAGATTGGATTAGAAAAGTATGGCTAGCTTGCAAAAATGAACCTGTCTACTTCCAGATCTGCATAGAGCAGAGCTCTGAAAGTTCTTTCTGCACCGCAATATGTGTATTAGAAGTACTTTGGCCTCTCCATCAATCAGAGGAAGTCAAAAGGAAATTGGTTTCAGACTCTAACTAATTTAGATAATAAAAATAAATAATTATAATTTATAACTATGTACTGTGATCAGTGGTTCATTTAAAAAACACAAAAAAATAGAAAACAATCTTTAAATTTAGGAAGAATGAAATCAAATTGAATAGAAAAAATTAAAAATACGACTTTAAACTAACTACAAACAAGTCTAGCTCAGTCTAGACAATTATACATTGCATTGTATGAGGGTCCTCTAAGTGATGGTAGTGATGAACAAATTATTACATTACGTGGTTTACAAGGACAGTACGAAACAAAAGGCAATGAATCAATAATTACGCAAGCTTAGTGTAAGTTTGATACTACACTCTGGGAGATTCAGGTAAAAAGCATCTAAAAGAACAGATAAATGTATCCCAGAAGTGAGTTTTAAGCCAAGTGTTTAAGAAGATGATATGCATTAATTGATGAAAAGGGAAGATATCAAAAGGTTGTTGTATCTTCACGTTTGTAAAAAGTTTTAAAATGTGACAAGATACCTATGTGCCTAACCTTAGTGCATTGACCTTGTGACAGGTAAATTTAAAAAATAGTTAATATTTACAACCGTAGCGGTATACTGACATTGCTTTACAGTGGGACAGAGCTACTAAAATGGAAGCATAGTTAGGCACTCACAGCCAGACTAGAATTTCCATTTCAAGTACTTTTAAATCATCCTAGATCAGACTTTCTTATGTCAAAGAAACAAAGATCTGTGAATTCTAGTTCTGAAATAACTTTTGGTTCTGTTCTCTCCTCTTCCATTTCACTGCTTTTGCACTGATGATTTCTATCTATTAGACAGTGGCAACAGACTTCTAAACTAGTTAATCTGCCTGCCCACACCACCCTCTCAACCCTCACCTGCTTAATGCATCTACTCTGCTCATTGCCAACAAAGTAATATTTATCAACTACAAATGCTTATGTCAGTCCTCTGCCTAAAGTTATGCACCAGCAGAGGCCTATCACTTATATGATAAATTATAAAATAATTAGAGTAGCATGTAAAGTCACTTAGAGTGACAGACAAGACCCTAAGTTTTAGTTTCCTTTCATACCACTTTTTCTCATGAATCCTGTACTGGACTGATAGTTATCGCCTGACACCATAATCTTTTTTATGTCTCTGCATCTTTATATACACTAGTACACTATTCTCCCTGTCTACAACGATCTTGCCTTTATTTTAAAGCCACCTGTTGTCCTTTGTTTTGTGGCTTAATCATTACCATTTATATGGAAGTTACCCAGATACTGCCTTCACATAAACAGATAGATATATAGATATCATTCTTGTACTCTTTGAAACCTCTATATATTGATTTAATCACACTATGTTTCAACTGTCTATGTGTTTGTATACTATTAGATTTTGAGGATTTGGAAGGCAGTGACTGTGGCTGGTTCATCTCGAGAACCCCAGTTCATAGCAACACAGAGCAGGTGCATAATAAATGACAGTTAAATAAAATTATGAATATTGATATGATGCAAATAAGCAGAAAATGAACACGGAACAATAAGATAATGGTGAACATGAATTCAAGGCAGAGTCTGTTTTCCTTATTTCATACTCTTAGGAAAAGAATAGGATTTGGATCTTGAGAATATGACTGCAATTAGTTAACAAAAGAATGCAGGGAACAGTGTAACCTACAACAATAGAAAAATGTATGCCCTAAAATTAAGCCATCTCAAAGTATGTGTCTTTTTATTAGTGAATTTGTTGGTTTGTAGTTTTAACTTTAGTGGCTTTAAAATGTAAACACTAGAAACATTTTTTGTGGTTTTATGAAAAACTTTAAGGCAAAGAAAAATAATTTGTAAAACCGATAAGAATTAAATTAGACCAGGGATGACCCAGTTTCTTCCACTATTTTAAAATATTCACTGCCTGTGTACACGGTTTTATTATGTTTTTCCCCATATTAATCAAATACTAGGATATAGGCGATTTCGAGGGTACAGACTACCTAAGCACTAAATGCCACTCATATGCTATTGACCTTTTGATTCTGGAGAATCAAAGGTATCCTGTTGGATAGTCTTGTGTGAATGAGAATAATGTCTTGAACAAATTGCTCACAAAATTCATGCTAAACTAATCCTCCAATGGCTCCCAATGGTCACACCGGTCTTTTACACAAATCTCTGCAGTAATTGACTGACCTCATGGGCCTCTCACACCTCAGGAAATGGGTCAATGGGGGCATTTGCCTATTTGCTTTTTTAAGAAAAAAAAAAGCTTTCTGAATTTAGGCTAAATGCTATATAATCTCTGTAATGTATAAACGTAATAATTATTGCAGCTGGGCTCATGCACTACTTCTTATTAGAAAAGGATCATTTACTTCCAAGATTTATAAAAACTCAAGACATTTAGATCATTCATGCTGCCACATTTTTATTATTAATCATCTATTATTAAACCTGCCAAAAAGTAACATGTCCAATGTTTTCTCCTCAGTTATTTAAAATAATAATATTTGCACATTTATACATTCTAAGTTTTTAACAGCACATTTCATAGGTGCACATGAGAATCAATATGTTGGTAATTAGAGAAACTATAGTTAACTGTATCTCAGTTATCTTACCACTTTTTAATTTTAAATAAATATATTTTTATATTGAAGTCAGAACAAGTTACTATTTCAGAAAATAAAAAGAAATAGAAGATATCTCTTCAGAAGCTATTTACAACTTTATCATCAAGGTTTGCTTGATTTTAATGCTTTAAATTAGTGTGATTTTATGTATTTTCTGATCTATTTACTTTCTATGTTTGCTGTCATAGATACCTGAGCCAGAAATGACTTTAATATTATTGTTATTTCACTTAGTATTTTTCATTGTCAATTTTCCTATCTCTGTTCCAAAAAAAAGCATTAAAAAGAGGGGTATTTAAATGGCAAAATAAGTATTCTAAAGTTTGAGTCCAACTTTCTGATATTTACTAATAAAATTAGGAAAATAGCATCAAGCAATGGGCTAGAAGTGGAAAGATTAAGAGTTTTTGTTTCCAGTTTGCCTCTAACCAGTTCTGTGTCTACAGGCATGTACTCAATAGTCACATCAGCAAAAATGGCATTATCGGGTTCTCATTTCTCTGAGTTGTGGTAAAATTTAAATTTTTCATGACTGGTCTAATGGGTTCATGATTTGTAACAGGTAAAAGGAAAAGAGTCATGGGCTGTATGGGTAAGGTAAAAATGTCTAGCTTTAAATAAAAATACATATTATATATTCAGAGAAAAGTGCAAAAAAGAACAGGAAATATAAAAACAAAATGTATCTAAGAATTAAACCTCCAATTATGCGCAGGAGTAAACACTATATGTGCATATCTTCTTCTTTAGAAAGCTTTCCTCTATGGTGTCTACTATTACTTCAGGATATTATGAGATAGTTGACAATGTTTGGAAAGATGTAGTTGATATTATGGCAAGGGCTATGAATGTCTTGATACATAAACAAGAAATGAGACTATAAGATTATAAAGAATTTCACTGATCTGATACATCTTGAAAAAATATATTATATTCCTCTACTAACTAAAAAGCTCCAATTACCCACAAAGGGAAGTCTTGACAGCAACAGGAATATGATAAAAAATAAAATATTTGGGAAAAAACTTATAAGGGCACCAGTGCATATTTAAGATGATAGGCAATCTTCTTTTACTGACTTTAAAATAAATTATATTCTGATTGCAATAAAATATTCTTCTTTCTGAAAACAGGTAATTTTCAGTTCTAGGATTTTGTATTATCTTGGAACTAAATAATATCTTTTGCTAAAAGGCTTTAAGTTACTTGTCTGTTCTTTATTTAAAGTCTGAAGAAATATTTTTTTCAAAGATCTTCTCAGACTTTAATATCCACAGAGAAAAGATACACTGTTTTGAGCCCCTTCCCTGTTTCTTGTGTTTTTTAAATGAGTTGTAGCTGAGTAAGAAACCCTATTATCTAAATCACTGTGAGTTATTGGTCACAAGATTATTTTTCTGATTACTTTTCAGCTTTATATTTTTGAGTATGTTCTTCCTTAGTGGTCTCCACTTTGCTTTGTTTAAGATTTGGAAATAAACAAACAGATAGTTTTCTATTTTGTTAATAAAAACATTTCTAAGTGAATATCATGGATTGGAAAAAATCCAAGTTACCACTTCATCCTATTCTGTAATCTTCTTATTTCAAATTTTTACAGGCAATTTAATATCTGAGAAGGGAACCAAGAAAGAATAAGGCAGGCAGACCTTGTGATCTAGATCACTCAAGACTACTTAGTTATAACTAAATCAGATATCAAACCTTACGTTAGTAAATGACACATTCCTATCATTAGACAATATCACAGATGATGCTTTTTAAAAAAATAGAGTGAAATTCTGCAGTAATTAGTGTTTTATAAAATTAGAAACACAATTCTACAGCTGATAAAATGTTTTACAATATACTTGTTTGGCTAAAACTTTCTCTAATAGATTTTTATGGAGGATACATGATAAAAGAAAAGAATGAGGCAAAATAACATCTGAATTGTGTTAAAGTGAATTATAGTAGGTTTAATTTCATTGCATCCCTTCTTCCAAGCTAGTCGTATTTTACATGACCCAACATAAATTTTGTGGTTTTAAAAGATGTTGACTTACAAGATTCAAAGCAAACATAGATGGTATTTTCTGTTCTGGGAAAAAGATAAATTCACAAAGTAGATTAGTTGCAGTAAAATTTAGTGTCGAAAGTAAATAAAATAATGTAATTTTTAACTTTGATAGTCATAGTGTGACTGTGATTATGCCACTTAACTAGCTATTTTTATAATAAAATAAATAAATTTTATTCAAGGGGGTGTGGTAAATTTCTTACGGAATTTTAATTATGGAAAATTGGCAATTATGTAATGCTTTAAGGCACCTGAGGGGGAAAAAGAATAAATGAGCTAAGATATCCAAATATTTTCAGCAGTTGATGATTTTCCCATTTTCCAGATTTTCCTTTTAAATAAATCTTTACTCAATAATCTATTTTTCTAAATGTTTATAGCCACTGATAAAATAAAGAAAGAGTAGTTACTTGGGGTGTATTTATACCAAGTTTTGTCTCTAAATATTTTTATGAGAAAATGGATTAAGTAAAAAGTATTCAGCATACACCAAAACGTTGTATGATATATACTTAAGATTCCATGTTATAAAAATACATTGTTTACAATACTTCGTAAAAGTTTCCAGGTAAACAGAAAACAGCTCAACCACCACAACCATGTGCTCACAGGGCAGAATGCAAGAAAGAAAAAAACCTTACAGAACCTAAACGACGGGGCTATTCAGTAAGTTAAGGTATAACAAAAGAGTCATTTGTTCCCATTCTGTTAAGAAAAGCATTTAACAAGAAAGTTAATGAAAGGGATCCAAGTCTGGACAGTCTGATAAGTCAATTATAAAGCAAAAATTCTTTATCACATGGGTGGCAGCAATCAGCATAAGAGCTATGCAGAATTTAAACCAACATGTGTGACAGCACGTCTGAAAAAGAAAAAACTCACAGTATGAAATTGCATGTGTCAAAAAACATGTGGCTCAGACTTAAAGCCTGTGTATGCTAAGCTCAGCAAACTTTCAGCACAAGGGCTTACTGTCAAGGCAAGGTTAACACAACAGAAACCAAAATACGTAAGCATTCTTTACTGTCTATACTGAGAAATGATGGAGTTTAAATTATGAGAGCAATCAAATCAAAATTATGACAGAGTCATTGGGCTTTTTTTTTCTTTTTCTTTTTGAGTTGGAGTCTCACTCCCTCGCACAGGCATGTCGCTGTTTTTCAAGCTGCCACTGGCATATAGTAAAAAGGGCTCCAATTTGGAGACAGATTTCTTGTGAAGAATACTTACAATGGTTTATTCCTGTAAGAGTCTTAATTAATATCATTGAAGGGCAAATGAATCTATTGTCCATTGCTTACTCTATCTTTAAAACCAGCAATAGAATATTCTAGAAATCCTTTATATAAAAGAGGAAGACTTTTCTTTATTACCATGTACAAATCTTTTGAGGAAAGACTTAATATAGGAACAAAAAATGTTGTTTTGT
Source organism: Carlito syrichta (assembly GCF_000164805.1). NCBI lineage: Eukaryota > Metazoa > Chordata > Mammalia > Primates > Tarsiidae > Carlito > Carlito syrichta. The sequence goes on from NW_007245726.1 coordinate 16,157, forward strand.
TATGAAGAGCAAATCCCTATAGAATAAACACATGGACTTAAAAATAACTGCATCAATCTTGGCGTTCATAGCCTGTGGCAGGGAACTTACGGAAACTGAAGTTCTGGAGTAGCAATCTTTATTCCTATTTCTACCAAGTTATAGAACTCGTCTCTACAAGAAATTAAGAAAAATTAGCCAGATGTGGTGGCCCACGGCTGTGATTCCAGCTACTTGGAAGGCTGAAGCGGAAGGCTTGCCTGAGCCCAGCAGATCGAGGCTGCAGTGCTGTGAGCATGCCACTGCACTCCAGCCTGGGTCACAGAGTAAGACTCCAACTCAAAAAAAAAAAAAAATAAGAAAAAGAAAAACAGTGACAATATTAAAGTTTACCTGAACCATATGCTCCAGAAAAATAGAAAGAAATTACCCTTCCCCTCTGAATTTTAGTGTTCTGAAAAATGACTTATCACAAAGAAATATCCTTCCCCATATGACTTGGGTAAGACTAGCAGATGACTCTTCTGGGCAGATACAAATCTTTCAAATTCTCATTTTTTTATGTCATAAATTTGTACAAAATAACCACTACATTGACTTGACCAAACTTTAGTCAGACTTCCCTTTCCTGAGGCACCTGAACTTCTGCTTTCTTCACCAATTAAAATTTCACTTCACCATCTAGCCACCACTTCAGATTCGAAGCTGCTGCCTGATACTGCCACCTTGCAGATGTAGTCTGACTATTCCAATATGTCTCCATTTATTGATGAGGATCATGTTCTTTTAGTATCAAGTAGTACAATTGACTTCCAATCAATTAGCTCTGGTATAACCCAGAAAAGAATAATTAACCTTAGAATTTCCCTAATCACTGCACTTGCGCTACTTCTTGTCACTCTAGCATTTTGACTCCAGTAACTAAATGTATATGTAAAATATTTAGCACCTACAAATATGGCTTTGACCCAACAAAATCTTCCCGCTTACCTTTTTCTATTGAATTCTTCTTAGTAACCATCACCTTCCTCCTATTTGACCTAGAGATCACTCTCCTTTTTCCCCTCCCCTGAACTTCCCAAACAAACAACCTTTGTCTCATAGTAATCATGGCTCTAGCCTTAGTTTCCATCTTAGCCCTAGGTCTCACCTATGAATGAATTCAAAAGGCGCTTGAGTGGATGGAATATAGTAATTAGTTTAAAATAAAATACATGATTTCGACTCATACGAATATGAATATATCATAATTGCCAAAATGCCCTCTATTTATATTAGCCTACTTCTACCTTTCTCCACATCTCTCCTAGGCATATTAATCTACTGATCACACCTCATATCTTCCCTACTATGCTTAGAAGGCATACTACTATCAATATTTATTATAAGCTCACTTACAATCTTAAATCTTCATTTTATACTGGCTAACATAATTCCGATAATCCTCTTAGCATTCGCAGCATGTGAAGTTGCTGTAGACCTAGCACTACTAGTGATAATATCTAACACATATGGCCTAGATTATGTACAAAACCTAAATCTTCTACAATGCTAAAAATTATCTTACCAACATTTATGCTCCTACCACTGACATGACATTCCAAAAAACACACCGTTTGAATCAACACCACCACACACAGCCTACTAATTATCTTTATTACCCTTTCCCTTTTAAATCTACCCTACAATAACAACATAGATTCTTTACTCACCTTTTTCACCAACTCACTATCAACACCGCTCCTTATCTTAACTACCTGATTGCTCCCCCTAACAATTATAGTTAGCCAAAACCACCTATCCAAAGAACAACTTGTACGAAAAAAACCTCTATATCTCAATATTAATTTTACTTCAAACATTTCTAATTATAACTTTTACCACCACAGAACTAATTCTATTCTATATCTTATTTGAAGCTACCCTAATCTCTACCCTAATGATTATCACCTGATGAGGTAACTAAACAAATTATTAAACACAGGATTTTATTTTCTATTCTATACACTAATCAGCTCACTACATTTACTCAATGCACTCATGTATACTCAAAACTCTTTAGGCACATCAAATATATTAATTAACTCTTTTACTGTACAAGAGCTTCCAAACTCTTGATCTAACAACCTCCTCTGATTAGAATGTATAGTGGCATTCATAGTAAAAATACCCCTATACAGACTCCACTTATGACTACCTAAATCCCATGTCGAAGCACCAATTGCAGGTTCTATAGTTCTTGCAGCAGTACTTCTCAAACTTGGGGGCTATGGGATAATACGAATAACAACTATCCTGTACCCCCAAGAGAATTTATAGACTACCCCTTCCTAATACTCCTCCTCTGAGGAATAATTATCACCAGGTCCATCTGCCTACACCAAACAGACCTAAAGTCACTAATTGCTTACACTTCAGTAAGTCACACAGCACTTGTTATCGTTGCCATTCTCATTCAAACACCATGAAGTTTTATGGGAGCAACTGCCTTATAATTACCCATGGTCTCTCTTCCTCCTTGCTATTCTATCTTGCAAACTCAAATTACAAATGCATTCACAGCCGGACCATACTGTTAGCTTGAGTCCTTCAAACCCTTCTACCCCTAATAGCCACATGAGGACTCCTAGCCAGCCTCACAAATCTTGCACTTCCCCCTACCATTAACCTGATTGGAGAACTATTCGTAACAATAGCATCCTTTGCATGATCCCAATTAGCCATTATTTTAATAGAAGCAATCATACTAATCACTGCCCTTGATTCTCTCTACATACTAATTATAAACAAGGAAAATTCACTTACCACATCAACAACATCAACCCCTCCTTTACACAAGAGAATACCTTAATATCCATACATCTTCTACCTCTTCTCCTACTATCTACTAACCCTAAACTTATTTTATGCTTTATATACTGTAAATATAGTTTTTTTAAAAAAACATTAGATTGTGAATCTAATAATAGAAACTTAAAATTTCTCTTTTTCTGAGAAAGTATACAAGAACTGCTAACTCATGCTTCCATACTTGACAATACGGCTTTCTTAAATTTTAAAGGGTAGTAGTAATCCATTGGTCTTAGGAACCCCCAAAATTGGTGCAACTCCAAATAAAAGTAATAAATCTACTATCTTCTTTCATCCGACTCTCACTCACCCTTTTAATTCTCCCCACCATCATAACTGCTACTAAAAATTATAACAATGATATTTACCCTATGTAAAAAATGTCATCACCTATGCATTCATAACTAGTCTTATTCCAACAATCATATTTCTGTACATAGGCCAAGAAATAATTATCATTAACTGACACTGAATAACTATTCAAACCATAAAATTTTCTCTAAGCTTTAAAACTTTTCCATAATCTTTGTACCAGTAGCACTTTTTGTTACATGATCTATCATAGAATTTTCAATATGATATATACACTCAGACACCAACATTAACTGCTTCTTTAAATACCTGTTCCTATTTCTCATCACAATACTAATTATAGTAACCACTAACAATCTATTTCAACTATTCATCGGGTGGAAAGGCATAGGAATTATATCTTTACTTCTTATTAGCTGATGATATGGATGAATAGATGCCAATAAGCAGCCCTTCAAGCAATTCTCTACAATTGTATTGGAGACATTGGCTTTGTCCTGCCAATAGCATGGTTTCTAGTACACTCTAACTCATGAGAATTCCGACAGATATTTATCCTTAACTCAAACTCCAGTACTCTTACAATAATGAGTCTTCTACCAGCAGCAACAGGAAAATGGAAAATCTGCACAATTTGGACTCCACCCATGACTTCCCTCAGCCATAGAAGGTCTGACGCCTGTCTCTGCCCTACTTCACTCCAGCACTGTAGTTGTAGCAGGAATTTTTCTCATCTGATTCTATCCCCTCTTAGAGATAAACAAAACATTTCAATCTACCATGCTCTGCCTAGGTGCCATTACCACCCTATTTACAGCAATCTGTGCATTAACACAAAATGATATTTTAAAAATTGTTGCATTTTCCACCTCAAGCCAACTAGGCCTTATAATAGTAACTATCAGCATTAATCAACCCTACTTAGCTTTTCTTTACCACACATTCTTCAAAGCTGTACTATTTATATGCTCTGGATCCATTATCCACAACCTAAACAATGAACAAGATAATCGAAAAATAGGAGGTCTATTCACAACTATACCCTTTACCTCTTCCTCATTAATCATCGGAAGTCTTACCCTTACAGGCATGCCCTTCCCTACAGGTTTCCACTCCAAAGAACTTATTATCAAAACTGCCAATACATCATATACCAACACCTGAGCCCTCCTAATCATGCTAGTTGCCACATCCCTAACAGCTGTTTAAAGCACTCACTTTACCTTCTTTGCACTCCTAGGCCAACCCCTTTTCTCAACCCTAGTAATTATTAATGAAAATAACTCCCTTTTAACTAACTCTATCAAACCCTTAACAGTAGGCAGTTTTTTTTGGCAGGGTTTCTCATCTCTAATAGCATCACTCCTGTAACAACTACCCAAATAACTATACCCCCTTACCTAAAATTTACAGCACTTATTGTTACCATCCTAGGCTTTACACTAGCAATAGAACTTAACACCATTACATACAACCTTAAGTTAAATTTCCCCACCCAAACTCACTTATTCTCCAATCTACTGAGATTTTTCCCAACCACAGTTCATCATCTACACCCCTTTCTAAACCTCTATGCAAGTCAAAACACAGCATCCTTACTCCTAGATCTTACTTGACTCAAAAAAACTATACCAGAAAAAATGACCCAAACTCATATATCTGCCTTAATTATCACTTCCAATCAAATAGGGTTAAAGTATATTTCTTTTCCTTCCTTATTTCTCTTATACTAGTCACTTGCTTAATCCTCTAATTCCCATGAAAAATCTCAATAACAATAAAGATACTGACAAATAATGACCAACCAGCCACTACCATCAGTCAACTCCCATAATTATATAAATCTGCTATCCCTACAGAATCCACATGAAAAAGACCAACCAACTCATCCTCAAAAACCACCCAATCCTCTAAATTCTTAAATTCAACTACCATCCCCACCCCTTCATGTCCCATCATTCATACAACTATGAACAGCTCCAACAAAGCTCTCATTAACAATGTCCCTCAAATAGAAGCATTCAACCCTCAAGCCTCCAGATACTCTTCAGTAACCATAACCGTCATATACTCAAAGACCACCAACATTACACCTAAATAAATTAAAAACACTATTAAACTCGTAAAAGCCCCACCAAAACTTAGTATAATCCCATACCCTACTCCCCCACTAATAACCAACCCCAAACCTCTGTAAATAGGGCAGGGCTTTGAAGAAAACCCTACAAAACCCATGACAAAAACCACACCCAGTAAAAACACAAAATAAGTCATAATTCTCACATAGACTCAAACCATGAGCAATGACATGAAAAATCACATTGTTATTCAGCTATAAGAACTCTAATGACAAACATCTAAAAATCACCCCCTCATCAAAAATATTAATCACTCATTCATCGATCTTCCTGCACCCACTAACATTTCTGCATTATGAAACTTTGACTCTCTTTTAGGACTCTGCTTAGCAATCCAGATCTTCACAGGACTATTCCTAGCCATACATTACACATCAGACACAGTAACCACATTTTCTTCTGTTACACACACCTGTCAAGATGTCAACTATGGTTGAATCATCCGATACATACACACAAATGGAGTATCCATGTTCATCATTTGCTTGTTTATACACATAGGCCAAGGCTTATATTATGGATCCTATACCTTTCTGCAAACACGAAATATTGGTATTATTCTACTATTTGCTGTCATAGCAACAGCATTTATAGGCTACATCCTCCTATGAGGCCAAATATTCTCTCAGCCTGAGCCAGCATCCAATATGAAACAACCAGCCTTTCCTTAACAGTTCCTTCAAAGAATAGGCTAAGCATAAGAAAAAAAAAATGCCTGATAAACTGTCTGATAAAGCCACTAGTTTGTTCCACTCCTCATACCAGGTTCCCTCTAGCATTTCTGCTTGACCACTGAGAGACAAGAATTTTGCAAATCCTTTCCCTGTATTGCAGTAGTCACCTTCCCCTTTATGCAGTATTTTCCAATGAAGTCTCTTCTTACTTTAGCCTGTATTTATTTTTTATTTGGCAATAGTTAGACATTTCACTAAGTACCCTCCCACTTTCAGTGGTTACTACTATAGGTATCTGCTGAAAAGCAAAAAATTCAGTCAACCTTGTAATATTTTGTGTTCCATCATTTTGGCAAGCTAGAATATTTCTCCTTAAACAATCTACATGGAAAAAATGGTTCTTCTGTCAGGTTGCTGTGAAGAGAGACAGCCTATAATTAAAGACTTGGCTCAGCTCACACATGTATAGCGGAAAGGTTTCCAATAATAGTAAAAGTGTTGCTGATAGAGGAACTGGATGATCTATTCTGGCAAACGTGAAAAATATGCACTTTATTGTATGCTTGTTGCTCATGGCTTCTTTTTTCATATATGATAAAAAATTATTATGTTTCTGCTTTAAAAATATTTATCTTATGAAGAAATTTTGCTATGAGAAAATGGACTGCCTTAAAAACATACTGTGATCACTAGAATAATCCAATTCTTACTACAGTAAGTATTCATACATGGAAAAATAGCAATTGCTTAGAATTATTGATTACTTAATTGTTACAATGTTCATCAAGCTTACAAAATTGTTTTACTATTCCCAAAATACCTCTCAATGTTTCTCTACGATCAGTGATTAAATTATTAGGCTAGAACTGTGGAAATAAATTCTATAGAGGAAAACAGTAATTTACAATTTTCATTTTCATTTTCAGGGTATATTACTGCAATTCAGATAGGAAAATAAGTTGTGACCTATAGCCAATAAAGAAAAACGATTGCAGAGTTAAGGTAAACTTATCAGTTGTCCCAGAGGAAACTATCCTACAACTCCATTTTTTTCTAATTTGACATGGCTAACAAGGTGTCTGTGAGAGAAACAATTTATTAGTGACCACTAAATATTTACAATTTCTTAGCATAGTAGAAACAAACAGGAGGACATGGCAGTGCTATCATGCTTCAAAACAGTCAATGCACAAAGCAAATTAAAAGTGAACCTAGACTGCGATTTTCTGCTCTGACATACAATAACCTTGGAAGTCATTATTCCTTATGTCAAGAGAATGCCAGACACACAGGAAATCAACAAGCGATTTTAGGTCTATTAGAAAACTGAGATTGCAAAGCAAACTGACATCCTGAAATATGGAAGAAAAAAGCTTATGTGGAGAGATAAGCGTTCATGCATCTTCTTACCTGGAGCAGAAGCTGTTAGAGACCATAACTAATAGTACCACTTATTAGCAGAGAGTGAGAAACTCCTGGGGACCCCAATTATAAAAGAGCCCTCGCACTCTTTCAGGCATTTTCCTCCAGGAACCTCACCAGGTTCTCACACTCCTCCCTGCCCTGGGGAGGAGTGAATACCCATTGTGCAACCATAACAGGTCATTCTCCATTACAAAAAGTGTAAGAGGTGGGAGGAGTGAATACCCATTGTGAAACTATAACAGGTCATTCTCTATTACAAAAAGTGTAAGAAAATTCTTCCTCATCATATGAGTATAAACTCCCCAACTGAGATGAAAAGAGAAAAAAAGGAAGGAAAAAATAAACAAGCAAGATAGATCATCTAAAAACTTTGGGATAGTATCCAAAGGTGTAATAATATGCCTATCTGGATTCCCAGAAGAAGAAAGAACTGAGTAGAATAAATATATGAAGTGAAAGACCTAATCACTTTTGTAAATTTCTAGCCATTTCATTTATCATTTCATTTATTTATTATCAATCAATTAAAAAAATTTGTATGGTACTTACTATAGTATACTACTATGTATTAGTGGTACAAGAGTGAACAAGACAGATGTTGCTTTCAAGAACAGTGCTGAAATAAAACAATTCAAAAAATGAATAAAAGAACTGCCGAGTGTAAATTATGTATCGTGGAGGAAATAAACAGAACACTAAAATATAGTAGTAGTTTCACCTCATTGGTAGTTTTACTTTCTGTGATTTCAGTTGCCAGCAATGAATCTTCCTTTGGTCCAGTGTATCCACTCAATATTCACTACACATCCATTAGTCCCTTTGTAACCATTTCAGTTATCAACTTGAAAAACCACAATATATATAAGGTTCTGTACTATCCGTACTTTCAGGTTTAAACTAGGAGACTTGAAACATATTTCTTGTGGATATAGGGGGACCACTATAGAGAATAAGGGTTGGGAAAATATTTAATATTTGGGTGATTAGGAAAGGTCATTCTTTTAAATACGTGTGTGTGTGTGTGTATGTGTGTGTGTGTGTGTGTGTGTGTGTGTGTGTGTGTCTCAATGACTCTAGGAAGTACAAATGACTTCTAATTACACAGATCCATTTTATAGTGGCAACGATGTCTGTGCTTTAAGTATACCTCCACTTCCATTTGTGCACATTGCACCTAGTAGGTGATCTTTCATTCCTACCCTCCATACTCCCCACTTCTGTGTCTTCAATGCCATTCTATATGCCTTTGCAGTTCCTTAGTTTAGCTCCCACTTATAAGTCAGAGTATGTCACATTGGTTTTCCCTTCTTGCATTATTTTACTTAGAATCCACTGATAAGTTGATGGTCATTTAGGTTGATTCCTCATTTTTGTAATTGTGAATTGTGCTGTAATGAACATGAAAATACAGGTATCTTTTTTGTATAATGACCTCTGGGATTTTGTTTGTTTGTTTTTTTGGCAGATACCAAGTAGCGGAATTGCTGGATCAAATATTAGATCTATTTTTAGTCTTCTGAGAAATCTCCATAATGATTTCCATAGAGGTTGTACTAATTTACACTACCACCAACAGTATATAAGCCTTCAGAAAGGCCACTATTAAGATGTGACATTTAAACTGAGACTTGAAAGATGACATGGAGTTAGCTGAATGGAGCATAGAAGAATGGAATATGATCATTTAAAGTGTTCATTATTCTAAATTATGCAATTTGTTTTTTCACAGGATATGAGCAAAATTTCTATATTACAGTGGTTTTTATACTTTTGTATTGCTTATCTTTTTAAGAAATGCTAACTTTTAAAATTTTTATTTTAAAGATAGATACAATTCAGAATTAGGTGTACAAATGGTCATTGTACAGGTAAAGTTTGGGCTTCACTTTGGTCCCCACCTCACCTGCTTTGAGATCAGGTACACTTACTGATGAAGTGTGTCCCCCCTCCCCTGGCAATTTCCCATTAGTGCCAATCCCTTTCTTATAGTATTATGATAATTATTCAGGGCCCTCTTATGAATGAGAACATGTGGTACTCAGTTTTTTTGTTTCTGTCTGTGTGAAATATTCCTTGGCTCTGCTCAGTCAGAATTCAGCTAATCGTTCTTTATGTCCCCCAACATTTTGCCTATTTTTCTGCTATGCTACCTACATTAGCTTTCAACTATAAATATCCTGTCTTCATTTTTTGCAATCTCATTTGGATACAATATTGCATTGTAATGAAGTTAGTGCTTCTGAATGAATGTTCATATGTGTATATGGATGAATGAAGAAATAAACTAGATAGCATTCAGTAAAAACAATAATATGCCTGTAAAACTTTGTTTCTCTGTATTTCAGTAATTCTTGTTGAAATTTTCTAAATCCTTAGTTTATTATGTTTACAATCAAAGAGATGCTTCTTTTTATCAATTAGTAGTTCAAAAGAATCTTAGTTTTTAATGACTTAGGCACAGGTGGATATTTTAAAATAGAATATAAAAAAGGCTTATAAAAATATAAACCTTTTTAATATTTTTTATTATGGAAAAAAGTAAGAAGTATTGATTATTTTTAGGGTCATGTTTAAAAATAATTACAGCCGCCCTCCTGCTTAAAGTCATTTCTTCTAAAAAAAAACACTTTCAGTCAGATGTCTACTTGCACAGTCTTAACCATAATATATATATGGAACAATATTTAAGTAATTAAAACTAATTAAAATCTATAAAGCAGGAATTAAAGGTTATAGCTTTAAGTAAATTTAGAGACTAATTTTCAAAATTAGTTAATGACATTTCCTAATTGCTGAGGTTAATATGTGCATTAAGACAGAATATATTTTTTATAACAGCCCCAATTATATTCCAAGGAGATTATGTGTAGATTGGATTGTCTCTTTTATTTAGTCTGTTTTTACCACACAGTTTGATCATCAATCAGTTAAGAGGGATCTATCTACCAGGCAGTAGAGTAAGACTACCAACTCATTTTACTTAGTTTCTGAATAATCAACAGTATGTAATAATTTTCTAGTGCTATGACTCTGGGCATCATGAACACAAATATACTCAACAGATGATCGACCATATGGGATCACCTTCCTTCACCATGAATAATTTCCATATGATTCATCAAAAGTCATAGTATTAGTTCATATTTATCTAGTGATCACTAAGTGAGTAATATGCGACCTTATAACTATAGCCAATTTTCTAGTAGTCATCGTCAAAAACAACAGGAAGATACATGTCCATCTTTTTTTATGTGTTTTCTAGTTATATTGTGTTCAGGTTACATGACTTTTCTGAAGAATATGTCCTCTTCTAATAAATTATCTATAAATAGTGGTAGTTAAAATTTAATTAGGCAGAGGTCTATTAGTTCTCTGCCCAGTAAAGTTTTAAGTGTCATTTAAAAATATTCATCAAAAGTTAAAATGAAAAAACTTTTTAAATGAAAGACCATTGAGTGGGATGGAGAAATAATGAAAACAAAGTAAAAACACCACTTATTCTGCACTGATTGAAAATCAAATGATAAAACCATCCATTCATCAAGTAAAGTACATTTAAAAATTGTTTCAACATGAAAACATATCAGGTAAAATGATTTTCAAAAAATAACTTTAAAAGAGAATAGCCCTGTAAAATGGAATGCTTTATCCACTAAAGTGAAAATAAAATAATTTTTTACTCTGCTGTTTAACATAGGCTCTCTGGTTGTCTATTGTCTTAAGGGATTTCTGTGAGAAAACTGGTATTACATCATACAACTTGTCATTTTCTTTTATAGAAACCAAATTAATTCTCATGCCTGAAACAACTAAAAAATCAAAAAAATTCAAAGCAATAATAGAAGCAATGGCATTCAAGACATAAGACATCAAGCAACAAATGACTGATTCATTAGTGATGGTAAACAAATGAGCTAAATCCAATGACTGCTGACCTGACTGCCTGAAGAGAATTTCAAGACCATGAGGCAGGGAGAGGGAACCCAGGTGAAATCCTGTGATCTTTCTAAGTTGAGGAAATGGATCTGAGAATTTGAAGAGATCAAGGGCACCAAGATTTACAGGACAGAATATTAAAGACGAAAACGCTGCATAGAAAAAAGAATGCCAGAGATCTGCAGAGTGTCCACCTCATTTCTCTATTTGGTCTCAATATTATGTTTTGTATTTCTTCTTGATTTATTTATAATGATTTTGTGTATCTTTTTGTATACTTGTTTTAGTGGTTTCTCTGGGTTTTATAATATAAATATTTAACTTAATTTATTAATATGGACATTTCACTACTTTGAGTAAAGTATGGAAATCTTATTTTCATTTTGATTTCTTTGCCTTCCCCACTTTTAGAAATCATTGACTGAATATGATTTACAAAACACATGAGAAAAACAGTAGTCCATTTACATGCACATAATTTTACTCTTTCCGTTGTCTTTCTTCCTTCCTGATGCTCTGAGATTATTTTTTATTCATAGCTTTACTGTTTGACAAATTTTCTTTAGCCTGCAAAGCAGGTATGCTAGAGACAAATTTAGTTTTCTTTAATTGAATAAAGTTTTTATTTCCCTCTTCACTCCTAAAGGTTAGTTTTTTTGCCTATAGAATTAAGAGTCAACAGTTCTTTTCTTTCAGCACCCCTAAATTGTTGTGACACTTAAATTCTTAGCTTCATATTTTTGTGATGAGAAATTCACTGCTGTTGGGATTCTCCTAACAGTAATACATCATTTTTCTCTGGCTCCTTTCAAGGTTGTTTTTTGTTTGTTTGTTTTAGTTTTCAGAAGTTTAATTATGATATGTAGATTTATTTGTGTTTATCTTATTAGGGTACGCCTATCTTCTTGTCTCTGTTATTGTTTTTCACTAAGTTTGGGATGTTTTAAACCATTATTCATTGCAAAGTCTTTCAGCTCCTTTTTCTTCTTTCCTTTTGGGTCTACAATGATGTAAATTGTTAGAATTTTATTTGTGTCCTGTAGGACACTGAGGCTCTGTTCTTTTCTTTTTTCAGTCTATTTTCTCTGTCTTGTTCAGAATAGATAAATGTTATTGATCTATCCTCAAGTTCAGTGATTCCTTTCTCTTTCAGTCCATCAAGCACATTTTTTTCCTATTATCATACTCTTCTACAAATTCCATTTCTTTTTTCCTTATAACTTCTATTTATTTTTTTGGAAATCCTATTTTTCATTTGTTTCAAGATAATTTATAATGAACTGTTGAAATGTTTTTATTATAACTGCTTTAAAATCCTTGTCAGATAATTCAACAGTTAACAACATGTGTGATTCAGCTCAATGTTGGCATTGGTTGACTATCTTTTCTTTCAAGGTGTAATTTTCCTTATTCTCCATATAACTAGTGATTTTAAATTGCATCTTGAATATTCCTTCTATTATGTCAGCAGACTTTTGGTCCATTTAAATCTTTGATTTTATCAGATCTTTATTCTGTTTATATTCAGCATGTGAGTTCTTGACTATTTTCTGGACTGTGATTTAATTTTCAAAGCCTTTATTGGGTTATTTTGTTCTGCTTAGTTTATCTGATGTTGCAAGGCTTCCAACTATCCACATTAGTGATTTCTAAATTTGCAGAAGAGGTTTTCCTAGGTCAGGCCACTGAGTGTCTCTTATTGGGAAAAGGTACCTCCAGGTCTCTTGGGATTAAGAGATATTCCAAGTAATAATATTGTTTTCCAAGAATTTCTAACAGAGTCTATGAGCTGTCCCTGTGTCGGTAAGTGATGGGAATGGCCATCTACTGTTGCTAGGTTCTTTCTATTCATGTGCCTGCTTGCCACCTTATGTTCCAAGAAGGAAAAGGAGTGTCTAGCCTGTGAGGTGCTTCTCCAGCTGGGTATTTCTTTTCTTGGGGGGGGGCAGGATCTTACTTACCTTAGGAAGATGGAGAGAGCTTCTTGGGTGGGGACAGTTGTTGGGGTAGGATCCCCTCACCTGTGTTCACAATTTCCCTAGTATCTCTGAGAAGGGGAGAGAAATCTCAGACTCACTGGAAATAAAGAGAAATTCCATGTCAGATCATTTATTTTTTCAGGGTCCTTCTTGCCTCTCTGTCCCTTCTTTATCTCTCAATGAGGGAAGGAAATTCCAGGTCCTACAGAAAAGGAAAGCACTTTTCATGGCTGCTTATTTTTACTTGGGCTCCCAATGAGTCCATCTTGTGAGTAATCTCAGGCTTATTTAGTATGTTGTTAAATGGAGGCATAGACTCATCTGGGCTGCCCTTTAATTCTGGGGTTTGGAAATAAATGCTGTGTCTGGGTCACCCTTTGATGTGTGGGAGGAGATATTATACTCTGCTACTGTTTTTTTCTTCTAGCTCTGAATTTCTAAACCAACACACCTTTTTCTTTCTACCTTTTCAGAGTACTTTGATTGCCTCTTACATCATGTCCAGGGTTTATAGGTATACTAATTGAGTCAAGCAAAATAAAATGGATTTGTACCATCTTGTCCGGACTGAAAGTTGATATGTTATTATGATTTTCATTTTCTTTTTTCCTAGTGAGATTCTACTCATATGTTTTTTTAAGTTTCTCTAATTTGTACCTCTTCCTTTGTAAATTGATCACTATATGTTAGGTATCATTCCTGTGTCTTTGTTTCATTATCGTGGCTTTTATCACATCATTTTGTAATCGATGGATTATTTATTTGAAGTTTCCATCAAGACCATTGGTGGCAGAAACTATGTCTATTTTTATTTTGAGGTTAAGCCTACCTCCTGGGGTAGTTATTGGCTATATTATATGCTCATTAAATATTTTGCCAATGAATGAAGGAAGAAATTGTAATTTAGGAAATTAAGAAAAAAATCTGATATTTGTTCTTACTTTAACTAACACAATGTAAAAACACTATGTAACACATTATTTTACATGTTTTAATAGGGTGGTAAGAATTACTTTATCATAAATTATGAAAACAAAATGTAAAGCAGATTGTATAGGGAAAAAGCTATTTTTCTCTATACTATTACAACATTTATTACTTCACTTCTGATATCAGATATGTGGTTTTTCCCCCACACTAAGCAATTATCCAAATCTCTGTGAATATCTCTGTAGGGTATCCTACAAGTTAGCTGAATTCTGATACTATATACCTGGATTTAGCATCAGGTTTAAGCCTCAGTCCCACAAGAAAGTTTCAACTTTAAATGACAATCACAAGTCCAGGTTGCCATCTGTGCTTCTGATCTAGTAGCTAGAAATCAGACATTCCCATGACCCCACCTTGGCTTGATCATTTCCTAGAATGGCTCACAGAACACAAGAAAACAATTTATTTAATAAAATACTACTTTATTATAAAATAATACAACTTAGAAATATTCAAGTGGAACAGATTCATAAGACAAAATATGGAGAAAGGAAAAGAAATTGTCCTACTTTCTCCAGAAATGCCACAATCCCAATGCCTTTTTACCAACCTGGAAGCTTTTCATACTGTTTGGGTTTTTATGGAGGCTCCATTATGCAAACTTGGTTGAATAAATCATTGCTCAGTAGTGATCTACTCAACCTTCATCCCCTCTCCACTTTCTGAAAGTAAGTACTAGGTAAGACTGAAAGTTTCAACCCTCTGGAGAGAGATAAAAGATGGCCACTGTAGAGCAGCAGACTGGAAGCAGAGACTAGGGACCAAATTGACAATAGACAGAGATACCTTGGACACTTTTGGAAGGGTGAAGCACCTTGCACCCAGCAAAAGTCTCCCTGAACACATAGAGACAAGAAAATTATGGCAAACATGGGAGTCAGGGTATTCAATTCCCCACCATGCCCCAGCTTCACACAGGAACTGAAACCCTGTCTGGTGAACAAGAGTGGATGAGTATACATAAGACACTTTGAGTCTGTTCACCCCCACCCAGCCATGCACAAGTCATCATTCCCATGCAGGAAGACTCCTATTCAGAGAACAATGGTGGGCAACAAGACCCCAGGCAGAACAGGCAAAAAAACAAACAAACAAGCTGAGTCAACAGCTATGAGCGCAGCTCTGGCCAGCTCACAAGCAGAAAAATCTTGCCTGCCCAGTGAAACTCACTGATGACCAGCCCATCTTCCCAGCCAGATCATGAAGAAATACCTCCAAGCCCTGCATGCCTACAGGGTGAATCCCTTTACCCATTTCTTATAGCAAGGAAATCATGCTTTTTCAAGAACAAGAGTGTAGACTTGAACAGAGAGAACGCAACATGAAAGACACCTGAAATCTTTTTTGGTGGGAAGGCTTTTGGGTTACAAACCACAGGCAACAGACAGTGGGACCCACCTCCCATCCACTCTCTGCAGAGTGCTAGCAGCAGGTGCTGCTACAGGTGAGAAACTTGCCACAGGGTGGAGCACAGAGCAGAAGTGACTTCCTCTCCCTCTCTTACTGAGTGACCTGTATTGAACCACAGAAGGAACCCTGAAACAAGGCTCAATAACTACCTTCAGAGCAATAAAACCAACAGAAATTACAGAGAGGGAAGAGAGGCCTGACCCAAAAGAAAAAAAATCAATGAAAAATGTAAACAACCCTAAGAGTACTAAAGAGATAGCACCCAAAATAGCAGTTTTCCGAGCAGAAACTATGACCCCTTCCAAACAACCTGCCCCAAATTCCAGTCACAGAAATCAGAGGTTGGATAGTGAAAATGAACAGAGAGAACAAAAAAATTAGAAGCAAAACTCACTGGTCATACAGGAAGTAAAAGGAGAGTTGGCCAATTTCAGAGAAGCCTATTCTGAAATAATGGAAATGAAGAACTCCATCCTGGGAATCAAAAACAAAGTAAAAAGCATAGAGAGCAAGATAAACTAAGCAAGGGATAGAATCCAAAAGCTTGAAGAACAAAAGAGGGAATTAACCCAATATTTAAAAACATAGAAAAAGTTTCAAAAAGAAGGAGCAAAGCCTCCAAGAAATGTGGGACTATGTCAAGAATCCAAATCTAAGCCTGATTGTTATCCTTAAAGCAGAAAGAGAAACTAAGAGCACTATGGAACAAATGATACATGAGGTGACTATTTAAGCACAAAAGATTGAGAGAATCCCCACAAGATACCACATGAGAAGACCTATCCCAAAACACATAGTTCTCTAGCTCCATGAAGTAAGCATGAAAAAAAAATACTAAATGCTGCGAGAGAGAAAGGTCAGACAACCTAAAAAGAAAGACCCATCAGAAGTGCTCCAGACTTACTGGCAGAAACACTATAAGCCAGAAAAGACAGTAGTCTAATATTTAACATTCTTAAAGATAAGTAATTCCAGCCAAGAATTTCCTCCCTTGTCAAGCTAAGCTTCATAAGTGACAGAGAAATAAAACCCTTCAAGATATCCAATCCCTAAGATAGCATGACACTTCCACACCAGCACTTCAGGAGATACTTATGGAAGTGTAGAACACAGAAAAAAAAAGAAAAGAAATTATCATACCCATTGCAAAACTTATAGGCAATCACAGAAACAACAGAGCATATAGAACACTCAAAAAAATTAAAATCCACACATATATGAATACAAAAAATGAAAAAAAAAGAAGCCTAGTAGGCCTCTTAGAGTCCTGTGACAGGGATAAACTCTCACACTTCAATAATCAATTTAAATGTGAATGGACTAAATGCAGTAGTGAACAGATATCCAGTGGTAAACTGAATAAAGAAGCATGATTGAACAGTCTGTGTCTTTCAGGAAACTCATCTCACTGCAAAGGACACACTTAGGCTCAAAGATTGGGGCTGAAAAAATAGTCTTTCAGGAAAATTGAAAGGAAAAGAAAGCAAGAATACCCATTCTGATATCAGACAAAGCAGATTCAAACTATAAAACGTTGGGCACAGAAGGATACTACATAATGATAAAAGGCTAAATCCACCAGGGAAATATACATCTTAAATATATATGCACTCAAAACAAGAGCACCAGATTTTCTAAAACAACTACTAAGTAAACTAAGAGAGGACATTGACTCTCATACAATCATAGTTGAAAACCTAAATATCTCACTAAGAGCGCTAGATAGATCATTGCGGCAAAAATCTAACAAGGAGATCTGGAACCTTAACATTCACTCCAATAGATTAAATAGACATCTACAGAACACTCTACACAAAATCTAAAGAGTATACATTCTACTCATCAGCACATAGAATATACTCCAAGTCTATCACATTCTTAAACATAGCTCAAGCATCAACAAATTTCAAAAGAACAAAATAATACCAAGCTTCTTCTCAGATCACAGTGCAAAAAAAATAAATAATACCACCAATAAGATTTCCTTAAAACACACAAAAACATGGACACTAAACAACATGCTGCTGAACAACTTCTGGGTCATCACAGAAATCAAGACAGAAATAAAAAGATACCTGGAAAAAAATTTAAAAGGACACCTCTTATCAGAATCTTGGGATGCCATGAAAGAGGAAAATTAATGACACTACATGCACACATCAGAAAGAGCACAAGTAAATAACCTGTGTCACACCCAAAGGGGCTGGACAGGCAGGATAATGTAAATCTTAGCTTCAATAGTAGAATCTAGATCATCAAGATAAAATCACAACTGCATGATATAAAATACAAAGATAAAGGATAAACAAGATGAAAGGCCGGTTCTTTGAAAAGAAAAATAAGACTGATGGACTCCTAGCCAGATTGATTAAAACAGAGGGAGAAAGTTCAAATAAACACAATTAGAAAGGAAAAAGATGAAGTCACAATTGACCCTGACTAAATTCAAAAGATTATCAGAAATTATGATGAACACCTACATGCAAATAAACTAGAAAACCCAGAGGACATGAAGGACTTTCTGACATCACACAACCTCCCAAGGTTGAAACAAGGAAAAATTGAAACTCTAATCAGATGAATAACAATTCAGGAAATTGACTCAACCATAAGAAATCTCACCACCCAAACAAGCCACAGACAAGATGGCTCTGCAACTGAATTCTACAAAACATACAAGAAGGAGCTATACCAATCTTATTGAAAGTATTCCAGGAAATCAAGAATGACAGAATTCTTCCCAACTCATTTTTTGAAGCTAGTATCATACTGATAACTCAAACCTGGCAAAAACCCAACAAGAAAAAATAATTACAGGCCAATCTCCTTGATAAACATGAATGCAGGAATTCTCAGCAAGATTCTAGAAAATTGGATCCAGCAACACATCTCAAGAATCATTCACCAGGACCAGGTAGACTTCATTTCTGGCATACAAGATTGGTTCAACATTTGCAGGACCAAAAACATAATTCAGCACATTAACAGATGTAAAACCAAGAACCACATGATTATATAATTAGCTCACCAGAGTTCTCTGCCCACAGCACCCAGGAAGTCCCAGAGGGAGCCCCAAGTTCTTACTGTAAGCTCTCAAAGTGTGGGCTTGGGAAGATTTTGCACACCTAGTAATCAGAACAATGTCTGACACTTTTAACTGAGCTGCAAATACTCTTTTAATGAACAGAAGAACAAGTGAGTCAGGGAGGGATAAATATGAGAAACAGTAGAGAGACCATTTGTTCCTGGAGACCATTTGTTCTTTGAAAGATCTGATTTTTCTAAATACAACCTTGTAAATTACAAAGAAAATATGTAATCGCTCAACACGACTCCCTCCCTTACCTAAACGAAGGTGTAAGACGCCTCTTCTTCCATTCTGCAGGGCTCAGCCTGAGAGCATTAGCCTGTTGAACCTGCTGGCTGGCGTCATACAGTTGCCATTTCCTGTAATAGTCGCGGTGTCATGACCTCTCTATGTTCCCGCTACATTACTAGAGAATGGAGGGAAGTAGAAGGGTGGAGAGGGCACATGACAACACAAAGGGTACTTGGTTCATTACCATGGGGAGTGAGAGCCAGTTAAAACCAAACTTCATCTGCATGTAGCCAAATTGTATAGTTAATCCTCACTTGTACCACACATTGATGGTACTGGCAGCCTGGTAGCTTTCTCAGCTCTTCCACACCGAGAAAGAAGCCAAGAGGATCTCAGGGAACTGCTCTTTTCTACACTGAGCACTTAGATCGTAGAGATGGAGTGTCACTGAGAGGAAAGGTTGACATTGCCTGCATTCCCAGAAGTAAAACACTGGCTCAAAGATTTTGCCTAAGGAGAGAAGCAGGTTGTAAAATAATTTTTATCTCTTCCCTTAGGAACTGACCTCATTTGCAACAGAGCTTAAAGAACTTTGAACCTAAAGGTGCTTTCAAGAACAGTGGATGCTGTGACCAAAAAAAAAATGGGAGGAAGTTCACGCATCTAATGAAGAAATTTTAGAATATAGACCTGCTAGTTTGCAGGACAAAACAGGAATAAGATGCCTGGAAGTGCTTTTCTCAAGTGAGCACAAATAACAGACATTGACCTCAGAAAATAATCCATACAAGGATTCATTATTTGATTGGAATAGCTTGAGGAGAAATTTATGCCCAAGGATATTGTTGAAAACAACAGAACAATTGGTCAGCAATCAGTGCAATGTAACAGTTTGGTGTGACCATGAAAGGCTTAGAGGAGAGCTCTGTCAGTATTATTCTCATCATGGGTGACTGTGGGTATACGCAAAGCTGCTCTCCTGAGAGAAAATATCGAATTAACACTATGCCTGTGTGTGGAGGGGAGAGTAGAGGAGATTGGGGGCTGAAAGAGGAGAGATTTTTACTAAATTAATCCTGCTAATTACTAAAACATAACAAGCAAATAACTGTAAGAAACTCAAAGGCAGAAGAGAACATCAGTACCCAGAGTTATTGTAATATATTATTGAAAACTCTCAGATTCCAATATTTATAATGCAAAGAAACAAGAGTATAACCCACACATTGGAAAAGAAGTAGGCAACAGAAACTACCTTTGAGTGACCAGATTTCAGATTTAACAAAAATATTTTTAAACAGCTACTATAAATATGTTCACAGAACTAAATTAAAGCATTTAAAAAGAAAAGGAAGTTAGGATAAGAATGTTGCATCAAGTAGAGAATCTCAGTAAAGAGACAGAAATTATCAAAAAGAATCAAATGGAAATTCTGGTGTTGAAAAATACAATGAATGTTTACTCAACTGAAAGAAAAGTAGTCAAGGAAGACTAAGGAACAAAACAGACACAAAGTACATGAAAAAAAAATAGCAGATAAATCTAACTATATCAATAAAAACATTAAGCAACCTGATCAAAAGGGAGATATTGTCAGACCACTTTTAAAAGTGACTTAATTGTGCATTCTGTTGTCTACAGGAGACATATTTTATGTTCAAATGTACAAATAGAATGAAAGTAAAAGGACAAAAAAATAGGGCATGCAATTAACAAATAAGAAAACTGAAATGGCTATACTAATATTAGACAAAATAAATTTTAAATATGAAGCATTTCTAGAGATAGTGACATTTCATAATGATAAAAATAATGAGTCAATATATTAGACAGAAATAACAATTATAAACATATCTGTATCTGATAACAAAGTTTCAAAATATATAAGGCAAAAACTGACAAGAATGGAGGGAGAAATAGACAATTTAACAAGAATTGCTAAGAATTGAAGATTTGTATACCCCATTTTCAATAATGAGTAGAACTAGACAGTAGACCAACAGAGTGAGCAGAATTGAATACTATAAATCAACTAGACCTGATTGACATCTGTAAAGCACTCTTCCAGCAGAAACGGAGTACACAATCTTTCAACATGCACATGGAACATTCTTCATGATACATTGTATATTAGACAACAAAATAAAACTAAATACATTTTTAAAAAGAAATAATAAAATATGCTTTCAGATAACCACAAAATAAAATTAAAAATCAACAGAAAAAAATTGGGAAAACTACAAAATATGTTGAAATTTAATAACACACTCCTCAATAATTCATGAGTAAAAGATAAATCAAAAGGGAAATCAAAAAAATTTAGAAATGAATAAAATATAGGCTGTAACAAACTTATAAGATGCAGCAAAAGCAGTGCATAGAGGATTTACAGCAACAAATGACTGTATTAGGAAGAAAGACCTCAAATCAAAAACCTAATCTTCTACCTTAAAACATTGGAAAAAAGAGAAAACTATATCTAAAGCCAGAAGAATGAAATATGTAATAAAGCAGAAAGAGTAAAAATTAGTTATATAGAGATAGGAAAACCACAGGAAATATAAATAAAGCCAAAAGCGGATTATTTGTAAAAACAAACTTTATATAGTTTGACAAAGAGAAAATGAAAGAAGACTCAAAGTACTAGACTCAGGAATGAAAGAGGTGACATTACTACAAACTTTACGAAAAGAAAAAGTATTATAAAATAGTACTATGAGCAATTACAGCCCGTGCAGTAAAGATTATCTTTACTATACCATATCAGTTTTAAACTCCAAAGAAACGGAAAATAAATGTAGTCTGCACCTCCTAGAGGGGATAGAGACTGCCACATGAACAATATGTTATTAAGCCCAATAAAAACTCTGAATATCAAATCTCAGATGAGTATTCCTGTTTGACAACAGATGGTATATGAGGGGGGACCCAAAAAGAAAACTGTAATTATTTTTTGGAGGGCAGGCTCTTTGTAGAACGTGTCCCTCACTAGATAAGAGTTCTAAAACCCATCAGCATCAGTGAACCAAACAGCATTGTTGTGAGAAGTTGTGTATGCTTTAAGTAATTTTTTTAAGATTCTTTCAACGTGTTTGCCTGTTTTTTGAAGGATGATTTGTGATTGCACCCGCCCACACTACGCTGAGTATTCAGAAGTTTTTTACCTAAGACATAATGACACACCTGCTCTACCATCCCTATGTACCCCATCTCACCCAGAGCAATTTTTTCCACCCAGATGAAAAAAAGTCTTCAAAGGGAAACGTTTTGCTGGTGTAGAAGAGGTGGAAAAAAAAAATAGCAGAAGCACTAAAAGTCGTAAAAATTGATGAATACCGAAAACTGTTTTGAGCAGTGGAAAATAATCTCACTAAATGTATTGCTCAAATGGAAATTAGTTTGAACGTGACTGAAGTTTAAACACTTAAGATTAAATATACAATTTTTGATAAATTAATGATGGGTTTTTTGACCCTCTGTCTTGTATATTATCACAACCTTGGACAGGAGAAAAAAGTGGTAACCAATATCCATGACTACATAGGCAGAAGATGATTGGAAACTCAGGGTTTTGATCCCTTCTGGCCTCTGCCCTGTGCTTATCTTCCTTTGAATAATTTTAATTATAATTTTTTCACTGTAATTAAATGATAGTCATAAGTATAACACTTAACTGAGTTCTGTGAGACATTCTAGTGAATTGAAAAATCTGACAATGACTATAGACCAACGAAATTTTTAGCCATCCATCTAGAGTGAAAGTGGCCCTGGGGACACCTGAACCTGTGGCTGGTGTCTGTAGTGAGAGTAGTTTTGTGGGGACTTTGCCCTCTAACTGTATAGTTTGCTCAACTCCTTCTATATCCACAAAGAAAAATCCAGGCCCAAATGTCTTCACTGTTAAATTCTACATTCAGAAATTAATAACCTTTCCAAAAGGTGGAAGAGAAAGAAGCACTTCCTACCTGTCAAGAATGTGAAATTGGTTTAACATTTAAAAACTAATTAATGTAATACTGCACATCAATGAAACAAAAAATTAATAATTGTATGATTATCTCAACAGATGCAAACAAAAGCATTCGCAAAAATCCAAATTTCTTTCATGATAAAAACACTAAACAATAGAAATAGAAGAAACCCAGCATTAATGTCATATTCAATAGTAAAAGACTAGATTTTTTCCTCTTAAGATCATGAACAAGACAAAAATGACTGCTCTAGTCACTTATTTTCAATATTGTATTAGAGGATCCAACCACATAAATTAGACAAAAAAAAAAAAAAAAAAAACCTAAAGAAAAGCACATTAGCCAGGCTCAGTGGCTCAGCCTGTAATCCCGTACTTTGGGAGGCTGAGGTGAGTGGATTGCCGAAGCCCGTGGGTTCGAGACCCGCCTGGGCAGGCAAGACCTCATCTCTACAATAAATCAAAAAATCAGCCGGGCGTGGTAGCGCGTGCCTGTAATTCCGG
>NW_007245726.1:39687-52501 GCF_000164805.1 Carlito syrichta
GAGCGGCCACTGCACTCCAGTCTGGGCAACCGAGTGAGACTCCAACTCAAAAAAAAGAAAGAAAGAAAGAAAGAAAAGAAAAACACATTGAAAAAAACACATAGAAAGATCTATTTACATTAGCAGATGGCATGAAAATCCTAAGAAACCCATTAAAATGATTGCAGCTAATAATAAGTTCAATAAGTCTGCAGGATGCAAGTTCAGCATAAAAATCAGTTCCATTTCTGTACACTTGCAATAAGCAATCTAAAAATGAAATAAAAATTTTTATTCACAATAGTCTCAAAAAATCAAATACTTAGGTATTATGCTAACACAAGAAGTGCAAAACTCACATCACGAAAACTATAAAAAATTGTTGTAGATTAAATAAGACCTAAATAAAAATAAAAACATCCTATGTTTATTGATTAGAAGAATCAACATTGTTAAGATGGCAATACTTTCCAAACTGTTCCACAAATTCAAGGCAATCAGAATCCCAGCTGACTTCTTTATAGAAATTGACATGCTGATTCTAAAATTTATATAAAATTTCATGGAACCCAGAATAGTCAAAACAATCCAGAAAAACAAAAAAAAAGTAGGAAGACTGATTCTTCACATTTCAAAACTTACTACAAAGCAATGGTAATCAAGAGAGTAAGATACTGGCACAAGAGTAGACATGTAGAATGAGTGAATAAAATTGAACATCCAGAAATAAGCCCCTGCAACTATAGTCAATTATCTTTAATAAGGGTGCAAGATCATTTGTTCAAAAAGTGACAATTGGATAGCTATATGCAAAATAATAAATTTAAACCTTTATCTTATGTCATTAAAAAATTAAGTCAAAATTGATCAAAACAGAAATATAAGAGCAAAAAATAGAAATATTAGAAGAATATCTAAGGATAAACATGAATTCAGGTTTGTCAATGAATTCTTACATATAACACCAAAATCACAAGCAACAAAAGAAATAATAGAACAGTTTGACTTTCCTCAAATTAAAAATAATTTCACACTTCAAAGGACCATTACTAAGAAAATAAAAAGACAACTTATGGGATGAGAGAAAATATTGCAAATCATATATCTAATAAGGGGTTTGTATCTAAAATATATAAATAATTCTTACAACTCAATAATAAAAAGGCAATGAATTGAATTTAAAAATTAGAAAACGATCTGAATATACATTTCTTTAAAAAATGCACAATGGCCAATAAGCAAATTTAAAAGATGCTTAACATCAGAAGTCATTAGGGAAATCAAATAAAAACCAAAACAAGATACTGCTTCATATCCACTAGAATGGATAGAATCAATAAGCCAGATAATATCAACTGTTGGTGAGCATGTGGAGAAATAAAATCATTCATCCACTACTGGTGAGAATACAAAATTGTGCAGCTGATTTGGAAGACAGTCTACCAAGTCCTCAATTAAACGAGTTAACATATGATCCAGAATTTCTACTCCTAGTTATTAACTTAAGAGGATGAAAACTTGTACACAAATGTCCATAGCAGAATTACTCATAACAAAAAATGAATGAATAGATACACGATATAAAGTATTCATTTTCATATAATAGAATATTAATTAGCATTGAAAGGAATTGAGGCTTTATATATGATACAACATGAATGATCCTTGAAAAAATAATAGGAAATGAAAAAAGCCAGTCACAAAAAAACACATCCTTCAGGAATCTATTCATACGAAAGTCCAGAATAGAAAACACTACAGAAGCAGAGAGTGCATTAATGGTTACTTTGGGCTTAGGTGGATGGGAGGGGAAATAATAGCTAAATGCTAAGATATTTCTTTTTGAAGTGATAAAAATATCTTAAAACTGATTGTGATGATGGCTGCACATATCTGTAAATATATTAGAATCATTTACTCTATACTTTAAACGGGTTAATTGTATGATATGTGAATTACATCTCAATAGAGCTACTAAGGTCATTAGCATAACCATACAATTATCTTCATATTATAATCCAAGTTATTTAAAAGTTTAAATGTGCCATCTTTAAAAGAAGGCAACAGAGCCAGTTGGAATATATGAGTCCCAGTGTAAGTGAGTGAATGTAAGGAAAATTTTGCATATGTGTCTGTGAGTAAGTACACATGTGAGTGGCTGACTGAGTGGGAACTTAGGAGCATGTGGGCTTTCTTGGTGAAGTGGCTGGTGCTGCAGGAGCTCTGCTGGGACTCTAGTACTTCCCGGGCCCAGAGACTGAGCATCATTTTTTTTCTTAATTAACAAAGCCCTTCTCAGGAAAAAGCTGCTAGGAGTGACTGCCAACACCAGGCTCTGCCTCACCACTGCAGGGCCTGGCCAGACACTGGCTGCAAGGGCTGCTGAGGGAGCACAGCAAGGGAGCTAGAGGCAGAGCTCCATATGTACCCACCCTGCCACCATCTTGAAAATTGGGCAGGAAAGTGCTCCAGCTTGCTCACCATGGAGCAACAGACCCAATCTCTGTGACCAGTGGATTAACTACTTGGGGATTGATCATGACCCAGAAGGAGAGTTCTGAAAGCACAAACTCTGGAGGGACAGGACGAGAGCTGATTCTCAGGTGCTACAATGTCTACCCTGAATCAGCTGTGGTACAAAGGGTGTGACCAGAAAAGGATGAAGAAGACTTCTGAAGAAATCAGCAGTGAGTCTGAGGCTGACCCAATCCCCTCCTCCCCAGCAATCCTCTGAATCTTGGATCCACATGGCTGGTACATGACTGAGAGGGACAAATCCAGGCAGAGCCTGGACATCAGCCAAAATAGGAGGACTCTACTCTGGGATAATCCTGGCTGAGGCACTCCCCATCAGCACCAGAGGAAGAGACAATCCTGCACCTCCCCACTGAAGGGCATCCCCCTGAAAATACAAGAGTTGGATGGGAGAACTGAAGCCCCATCCACCCCAAACGCCTCATCCTCTTTCACTAAGTTGGACACTGGGGAGATGGTGAATGAGGCCACAGCTCTGTAGTAGATAGCAGAGAGAGAAACAATTACAGAACCTGCCACAAGAGGGCAGTTTGGTTTGTGATTTTGGGTTTGTTTATTCGTTTCTTTGTATTCTTATTTTTTTTTAATTTTTGTTACCTTTGTGCATGAATGTGTAGGTGAGTGTTTAATCTAGAATTCCTTCACTTTTTTTCTGTCCTTTCTTTCTTTCCTTCTTCTTTCATTTTTACTTTCTGTTTAAGTGTGTACTTGAATGATTGAGTATTCATCTTTCAGTTTATTTGGAATGTTTGTTTTGGTTTTTTGTTCTTCTCTTTTTTAGTTTAATGTGTGTGTGAATGTATATGTGAGGGGTTGATTTTAATTCCGTTTTTATTTTTTCTCTTTTCTTTTTTTCATTTTGTGTAGGATATATGAGTGCTTGTGTGTGTGTGTGTGTGTGTGTGTGTGTGTGTGTGTGTGTGTGTGCGCGTGCTTAATTGTTTTTTACTTCGGTTTCTGCTTTTATTTTATTAGGCTTTTAAAATTTTAAAATTTCTGTCCATCTTATTTCATTCTATGTTTCTTGGTTCTCCTCATTGCTGTTATTGTGTCTTGTACTTGGGGGTTACATATGTACCCACTGCATTATGTTTCTTTGTATGTTTCTGAGTGGTGGGGAGTGGTGGGGAGTGGGTCTCAGGGCATGCATACCATAATAAGTGAACATTGTGATTTGCAAGTAGTGTCTGAATCCTAGCTCCCCATCCTATACTTTATTCAACTCTTAAACCTACCAGAGACAGCAAAGATTCCTACCAACAGCCCTGTTTCAAAATAGAACAAATTCAGAGGCCTGATCAAGCATGAAAAGCAGAATTAATCAAGCAGAAGAAAAAAATCTCAGAGCTTGAAGACCAGAATATAAAATTAACCTGATCTAAAAACAACAACAACAATAAAAAACATTGTAAGAAAACTCAAAAAGAACAAAGCCTCCAAGAGATATGCGATTATGTCAACAGGCCGAATTTATTCCTGATTGGTATCCAAGAAGAAGAAAGGGAAAGGGAGATCACCTTGGAGCAAGTAACCCAGGAAGTTATCCAAGAAAACTGTTCCTATCTCAGCAGAGATATGACCCTCCAAACACAAGAAATACAGAAAATCCCACAATACTTCAAATGAGAAGACTAACCCCTAGACACATAGAAATTCATTTACACAAAGTAGGCACAAAAGAAAAAATCCTAAATGCAGCATAAGAAAAAGGTCAGACTACCCACCTAGGAAAATCAAACAGAATGGCAGCCCGCACAGATAAACAATTTTATCCAAGAATTTCCTACTCAGCCAAGCTCAGCTTCATCAATTATGAAGAAATAAAATCCTTCCAGAAATCCAATCCCTAAGAGATTATGCAGCTTCCAAACCAGTTCTACAGGAGATGCTTAAAAAGGTATTAAGCACAGAAGAAAGAAAAAAAGAATGACCACACACTTCACAAGAGAACAGGAGGACACAGAATTAACAGATAATACATTGCAACTGCAAACTTGAAATATATCACATATATCAACTCAAAAGTTAAACGCAAACAATCAAACAAAGGCAAAATATTATAAGAATCTTCTGATGGGGATAAACAATCACATTTAAATAATCAGCCCAGCTATGCTCGGTGGCTCATCCTGTAATCCCAGCACTTTGGGAGGCTGAGGCTAGTGGATTGCCTGAGCCCATGGGTTGGAGACCCACCCGGGCAACTTGGCGAGACCTCATCTCTACAATAAATTTAAAAAGAAAATTAGCCAGGTGTGGTAGCATGCACTTATAGTTCTGGGTACTTGGAAGGCTGAGGTGGAAGGATCACAGTAGCCCAGCAGGTGGAGGCTGCGGTGGCCAGGAGCTATGCCACTGCACTCCATTCTGGGTGACAGAGTAAGACTCCAACTCAAAAAAAAAAAAAAAAAAATCAGCCTGAATGTGAATGGACTAAATGCACCACTGAAAAGACACAGAATGGCAAACAGGATTAAAAACAAAAACATGATAATTTGCTGCATCCAGGAAACCCATCTCTCTGCAAAGGACACACAAAGACTCAATGTTACAGGGTGGAAAATGAATTTCCAGGCAAATGGATCACAAAAGAAGGCAGGAGTCATGATCTTAATATCAGACAAAACAACCTTCAAGCTATCAAAAATTTAAAAAATATGGAAGGTCACTACATAGGGATAAATGGTTCAATCCATCAAAAGAAATATTCATCCTAAACATATATGCACACAACACAGAAGCACTAATATTTGTAAAACAACTGCTAAATAAATCTTTTAAAAATATTGATTCTAGCACTATTATAGCTAGGGACCTAAATAACCTGCTAACAACCCTAGATAGACCATTGAGGCAAAAAATCAACAAAGAGATCCAAAACCTCTAATTGACAGTTGATCAAATGGACTTAATAAAACCACAGAATATATATTTGACTCATCACCACATGGAACATACTTCAAGATCAATCACATCTTCAGCCATAAATCAAGCATAAACAAATTTCATAAGATTGAAATACTACCAAGTACCTTCTCAGACCACAGTGAAATAAAAATAAATATTAACACAAACAAAATTCCCCCAAACCCCACAAAGTCATTGACACCAGAAAGTGTGATGTTGAATGATTACTGGGTCAACACAGAAATCAAAACAGAAATTAAAAGATTCCTGGAAACAAATGAAAATGTAGAAACATCTTATCAACACCTTTGGGTGCCAGGAAAACAGTTATCAGCGGGGAGTTTCTATATCTACAAACACACATCAAGAAAATGGAAAGTTCACAAGTTAACAGCCTAACAAATAACCCAAGGGAGCTGGAAAGAGCAGACCACTAAAACCCGAATTTTAGCAGAAGAATACACATCACGAAAGTAAAAGCCCTAGTTCAGGACACAGAAGACAAAAGTATCATAGAAAAAAATCAACAAAACAAAAAGCTAATTCTTTGAAAGAATAAACAAGATTGATGGACCCCTAGTCAGAATGACCAGGAAAAAGGAAGAAAAGTTCAAATAAACACAATCAGAAATGCAAAAGATCATGTCACAACTGACCCTGAAGAAATAGAAAAGATTATCAGAGATTGCTAAGCACACCTGTATGGAAACAAACATGATAACCTAAACAAAAAGGAGGACTTTCTGACATCGCACAATCTCCCAAGGTTGAAACAAGAAGACAGTGAGACACTAAATAGACCAACAAAGATCCAAGAAATTGACTCCATCATAAGAAAACTACCTACAAAAAAAAAAAAAATCCCTGGATGAGACTGTTTTCCTATGGAATCCTATAAAACCTATAAAAAGGATCTGATATTGACCATATTGAAATTATTTCAAACAATTGAGAAAGATGGAGTTCTCACACTGGTACCCAAACTGGATAAAGTTCCAGAAAAGAAAGAGAACTACAGGCCAATATTCTTGATGAAAACATATGTAAAAATTCTCAACCAGATTCTAGCAAATCAGATTCAACAACACATCTAAAAACTCATTTACCGTGACCAAGCAGGCTGCATATCCAGGATGCAGGACTGGTTCAACATCCACAAGACCATAAATGTAATTAAATATATCAAGACCTGTAAAAACAAGAACCACATGATAATATCATTAGATTCAGAAAAAGCTTTTAATCCAGCATTGCTTCTTGACAAAAACCCTCAAACTCCTAGGCCTAGAAAAAAAATACCTCAACACAGTCAGCACTTCTATGATAAACCCACATCCAGCATATTGCTAAATGGACAGAAGCTGGAAACATTTCACCTGAAAACTGGAACAAGACCAGGCTGCCCACTCTCACCGCTCTTGTTCAACATTGTGTTGGAAGTCCTATCTAGAGCAGCCACACAGGAGAAGGAAATCAGGGGTATCCAAATAGGAAAAGAGGAAGTTAAGTTATCCCTCTTTGCTGATGATATAATCCTATACATCAAAACTCTAAGAGAATCTGTCAAAAACCTCCTTGCCCTGATAAAGGACTTAGATAAAGTCTCAAGGTACAAAATAAATGTGCAAAATACAGTTGCATTTTTATACACCAATAACAAAACAGGCAGCAAATCAAATAAAAACCATAATCCCATTAATAATAGCCACAACAAAAATGAAATACCGCAGTATCTTCCTAACCAGAGAAGTGAAAGATCTTTACAATGAAAACTACAAAACACTGCTCAAAAAATTCCAAGAGACACAAATGGAAAAATATTCCATGCTCATGGATAGGAAGAATTGAGTTTGTTAAGATGTCTATTCTACTAAAGGCAATCAATAGATTCAATGCAATACTCACCAAATTATCTACGTCATTCTTTTCAGACCTACACAGGACAATACAGAAAATCATATGGAAACAGAAATGACCACAAAGAGTGAAAATGGCCCTTAGCCAAAGAAACAAAGTAGGAGGTATCACACTTCCAGACATTAAACTTTTCTATAAGGCTATAATAATCAAAACAGCCTGGCACTAGTACAAGAACAGGCATATAGACCAATGGAACAGGATAAAGATTCCGGGAGCAAAACCTCAATTTCTCAACCAACTCAACTTTGACAAAACCTCCACTAACAACCACTGGGAAGAAGAGAGCCTATTTAGTAAATGGTGCTGGGAAAACTGGATGACCACAAGCAGAAGATTCAAACAGGACCCCTACCTATCACCATGCACAAAAATCAACTCTAAATGGATCAAAGATCTATATGTAAAATCTCAAACCATAAGCATCTTAGAAAATGCAGGAGACGCCCTTATAGAGATTGGAGTAGGCAACCAATTCCTATTCAAAACCCCATATGTCAAAGTCATAAGAGATAAGATAGACAAGTGGAACCTAATTACACTGAGAAGCTTCTGCAAAGCTAAAGAAACCATCAAGAGAGTAGGAAGACATCCTACATAATGGAGAAAAAATATTTGCCAACTGTATCTCTTTGTAAGATCAGGAATGTGCAGCTTTGAGTATACCCACAGTCACTATGATGAGACGAATACTGACAGAGCTCTCACCTAAGCCTTTCATGCTCACATACATACAAAAATACCTTGGCATCTTCTCAAAAAGAGAACTATAAAACACTGTTCAAAGAAATAAAAGAGGACATAGACAAATGGAAAAAACATTTCATGCTCATGAATTGGAAGAATCAATATTGTCAAGATGCCCATCCTATCCAAGGCAATCAACAGATTCATTGTAGTACCCATTAAATCACCAACATCAATCTTCTCAGACCTGGAAATGACAATACAGAAATTCATATGAAAATATAAACAACCATGGATACCCAAACAAATCCTCAGCAAAAGAAACAAGTGGGAGGTATCACCCTTCCAGACTTTAGACTTTACTATAAGGCTACAATAATCAAGTTGCCTGGTATTGGTTCAAGTACAGGTATATAGACCAATGAAACAGGGTAGAGATTCTGGAAGCAAAAACTCAATCTTTCAAACAACTCGTCTTTGACAAAGCCATCCATAGCAACCACTGGGGAGAAGAGTCCTTATTTAGCAAATAGTGCTGAAACAACTGGCTGACCACATGCAGAAAAATGAAACAGGACCTCTACCTATCACCATGTACCAAAATAAACTTTAACAGGAACAAACACTAAACATAAAATCTTAATCTATAAGAATCTTAGAAGAAACTGCAGGAGACACCCTTATACACATCGGAGTAGGTAGGTACTACATTCTTGATCATAACCCCAATAGCATATGCTATAAAATCTAAGATAGACAAGTGAGACCTCATCAAACTGAGAAGCTTTTGCATAGCAAAAGAACGTAAAGATATAACCCACAGGCTGGGCTCGGTGGCTCAGCCTGTAATCCCTCACCTTTGTGAGGCTGAGGTGAGTGGATTGCCTGAGCCCGCGGGTATGAGACCCGCCTGGGCAGCGAGACCTCATCTCTACAGTAAATTAAAAAATCAGCCAGGCATGGTAGCGCATGCCTGTAATTCCGGCTACTTGGAAGGCTGAGATGGAAGGATCGCCGGAGCCCAGCAGGCAAGGCTGCGGTGGCCGGGAGCGGCCACTGCACTCCAGTCTGGGCGACGGAGTAAGACTCCAACAGCAACAACAACAAAATGACAAAGAAATAAAGCCATCTATAATGAAAATTACAGGAACTTGATTATAATAAAAAATATAACTGACAAAGGAATAAGCCATAAATCACTCTGGTAAGAGAAGTCTCTTCTCGAGAGTCAGACCTAGATAGGAAGGCTTATAATTGTCAGCATTCTCTGTGCGAGCCTAGAACCAGAGAAAAGGGAATTAGTTATGAATTGACAAAAAATATGAATACATGCCCTACTGTTCTGATTCCACAGTCTACTTATCCTTCTCCATATTAGCTCAGAAACTTCAGTGAACCTAGATTTGCAAGGGGTATCCAACATAGATCTGTCTTTCAGAAGCTGAAAATGACACAGCAGCAATGAGGTAGGGTGAAGTAGTAATGAGAAATTAGTTTGGCGATAAATCATGGAAGGTTCCAATTAAGTGAGAAAATTTATAGGTATAGAAAGCTATTGAAGATCAAATCTCAGTTAAGTGGCATGTCTGAACCAGAGTCACTTGGTGATACCTTGGATGTTAGAATGAATATTGAAAATTATTCAAGCCGGGCTCGGTGGCTCAGCCTGTAATACTGCGCTTTGGGAGACTGAGGTGTGTGGATTGCCTGAGTCCGCGGGTTCGAGACCCTCCGGGTTCGAGACCCCTGTGGGCAAGTTGGCGAGAGACTTCATCTCTACAATAAATCAAAAAATCAGCCGGGCAGGTAGCGCATGCCTGTAATTCCGGCTACTCGGAAGGCTGAGGCGGGAGGATCACTGGAGCCCAGCAGGCTGAGGCTGCGGTGGCCGGGAGCGGCCACTGCACTCTAGTCTGGGTGACCAAGTGAGACTCCAACTCAAAAAAAAAAAAAAAAAAAGATATAACTCACAGAATGAGAAAAAAATATTTGCTAACTGTATATCTAACAAAGGCCTAACATCCAGGATCTACAAAAAACTCAAGTGAGCAGAAAGGAAAAAATAAAACAAAATAAAACAAACCAAAAAAACCCTATTAAAAAGGGAGTCAAAGACATGAATAGACACTTCTCAAAAGATGACATACAAACAGTCAACAAATACATAAAAATGCTCAGTCTAGCTAATCATCAGAGAAATGCAAATCAAAACCACATTAAGATACAATCTAACCCCAGTAAGAATGGCCATGATTAAGAAATCAAAAAACAACAGATCTTTTCGAGGATGCGGACAAAAGGGAGCTCTTCTACACTGTTGAGTGGGAGTGCAAACTAGTTCAACCTCTATGGAAAACAACACGGCAATCCTTAAGAGAACTAGAAATTGACCTTCCATACAACCCAGCAGCCCTCCTCCTGGGAATATAACCTAAGGAACTCAAATCATTCTACAAAAAAAGAAAAAAAATACTTGCACATGTATGTTTATTGCAGCACTATTTATAATAGCAAACACATGGAACCAACAGTTCTGCCCATCGAAAGTTGACTGAATAAAGAAAATGTGGTACATATACACAACGAAGTAGTACAGAGCCATAAAGAAGGACAAAATTATGTCATTCACAGCAAATTGAATGAATTTAGCGTCCATTATATTCAGGAAAAAATAACTAAATACCATATGTTCTCACTCATAAGTGCGTCTTGAACATTTATCACAATACTACAAAAGAGAGATCAGCGGTAACGGGACACCACCAGGGAACGGGGCGGGCACGTAACGTCAGTAAAGGTAAGATCCTAACTAGGGGAAGTGAGAACCATTTGGAGGCCCAAGTTTCACTTGCGCATAGACTACTTATGTACCTGATCTTGACTTGTACCTCACTTCTTTATAATAAAATAAAGTAAAAAAAATAAAAACTAGAGAAAGATTGACAATTAAAACAATAAAATAAATACATGCAACAACAATGATAGTGTCTATTAAACTGTTTCTTAGACTCTGTAAACTTATAACTTGGTGATAATGTCAAGTCACTGAAGACATTTAGTTTTTTTCTTGTTTTTTTAAACATGACTGAAATGCATAAATATGCTCTTTCTTTCATTTACATATTGTAGTTCCTATAGGAAAAAATTATTTCCTTTTTATATCCTATGAAGAATTTGTTGAATAGCATGCTGTCTGTTTGTAAGATGTTTTTTCAGATGTTTCTACCAAAATAATTTTGTGCCCATCATACTAATACTTTTATCTAAATTTTATTTTTATACTTTAAATATGAAATATAACCATGATAGTATTTATTTAGGCATGATTATGGTGTAGAAGATGATGATGAAGACGATAATATTAGCTAAATTTATTTTTAAACATTTTAGGCATTATATACAATATGTAAAACAATTCTCTGTCATGCTATAGTTTAAAAAGCACATTCATGTATGCTATCTCAAAGATATTCATTATCTATTTTAGTAAGTCTAAAATTAAGTTGACTACTGATTTTCAAATTCAGATCTATTATTAATTTGGACCAAAATGTTTAACTACATGAGCACCTCTAAAATTTTCATGAGCTTATATATTTCAAATTTCCTATTTCACAAATTAACAAAGAAAACTCCTACTGTGTAAAAGCTTGTAAATTTTTTCTTCACATACTCAGAAGAATAAAAAATATTTTAAGATGGTCACTGTGAGCAACAATTTCATTTTTTATAGGGAAGCAGCTGAAATCATGGTGAGGATAAAGCCTTGAAAAATAAAAATTCTTAAAAGAGCAAAACAGCAAAGACATATCAGGGAGCAATGCCAAATATTAAAATATTACAAATTTCTAATGTGTACATCATGGGTTTTCAAAATAAATATTCCAAAAATTTTATAACTAAAGCATTTGGTAGGTAAAGAGTCAACAGATTAAAATGAATATTTATCACTTTATATATAGAAAACATCAAAGAAGAGACTTTTTGGTCTCATTATGGACTGAATGTTTGTGTCCCCCCCCAAAAGTCACATGTTGAAATCTTAATCCACAATGTGATAGAACCAGAAGGTGAGGTATTTGGAAGGAGATTAGGACATGAGATTAGAGTTATTATTAAAAGACAAGAATGTACATGTTTTCACTCTGCTTTCCACCATGTGAGGATATGAGAAGACAGACATCTGCAAATCAGGAATAGTGCCCTCTCCAGGCACCAGGTTTGATTTTACAATTCCCAGCCTCCTGAAAATATGGAAAAAAAATATTCTGTAATTTAAGCTACCCAATCTATGATGTTCTGTTATAGCAGGCTGAACTAAGACAACTGTAGTCTATAAAATTATTCAATGAACATATTGAATAATTAAACATATGTCAGTAATAATAATGACTTGTATCTTATTTGAAAATAGCTGTTTGAAAACTTATATAATAAAAAATAATTTAAAATGAACAAATTTAATGTGACTAAAGTAATATGAGTTCAATATTAAGTATGATCCCAAAAGGTCTTTGGAATTTAGTTACTGTAAATAAAGATTTGGGGGGGCTAAATATCTTTAAATGATTTCTGATATTTTCTTTTTTCTTGCTCCATTTCAGCCCCAAAGTGAAAACTGTCTTATGCCTCTCAGAGAATTATAGAAATATTATGTAGTCATCAAGACTTCCTGATTATTTTTTCAAAGTACCTTTTCTGTTTCCCTTCATTGTTATTCCACTAGTATTATTATTATTTTTTTTTGAGTTGGAGTCTCACTCTGTCGCCCAGACTGGAGTGCAGTGGC
>NW_007245726.1:52578-73086 GCF_000164805.1 Carlito syrichta
ACTCACCTCAGCCTCCCAAAGGCGCGGGATTACAGGCTGAACCACCGAGCCCGGCTCCACTAGCATTATTTTAGGTCAAAACACCTATTTTACCAGAACATTTTCTTGGCAGCTTCTCAACTATTCTTTCTGCGTCCTAACTTCTTTCCACCCTACTTCCTATAATTCATCCTATAAGACACTAGTATGGAATAAAAGTTTATTATGTCACATCCACTAAAATTCTTCCATTGCTTCTTGTTGCTTATTAGAAAACATGAAAAAAAGAAAAGCTCTCTACTCTCACATTCTAGATTTTCCATAATTTATTCTAACCTATCATCTACTCTAACCTTACCCCACCCTTCATTACTCAAATATCTTCACCGTTTCTTGCCTAGAACTGAGTTAGAAAAAATACAAAAAGGTGATAAAGGAGGATCATTGGTCTTATAGTAAGGAAGACTTGGACGCTGTCGTTCACTAGCTGTTTGGTTTTGGAGTAAATTATTTAATCTCTTCGAATTTTAATTTTTCATCTGTAAAATGAGGATAATAATACCTACCTTTGCATGAAAGTTGTAAGGATTTGCATGAAAATTGTATGTCTAATATAGTGCTTGACATATAAAGGCCACCCAATAAATATTGGTGACTGCTGACATTATTATTAGCATTTGTTTTAATAAAAGAGGTTTTGACTAACAGAATTTCAGCAAAAAAGGTGCTAGAATATTTAGAACATAGTTACTAGAATCAGGGTTTTTGATTATAGAGAAACCAGAGAAAGACTACGGGTGTTAACAGGATGGCCGGATATATAAATATTGAATATGAATTTCACATTTCTGTGGTATCTACTTCAAACACATTCTGAGGCATGGGCTCAGAATCTAAAATCTAGACTGCACATGATAATTCTTCTTTTCTCATTTCAGGAAATTCTTTCTGGATAATTGCCACAAAAACCAAAGCATATAATTCAACAGATATTGACAGCATTATTAATTAACAATTTGTACTGTTATTTGACTTGCCACGCTTTACAAAGTGAACTGTATTGAACCTCTTTGAGCACATGAACAATGTCCTCCAGGTACTTCCATGACTCACTTTCTCATTGAATTGTGGTTTTTGCTCCCTACACACATTATTTGTTTAAAGTAATTCCTTACCTTCTTTTGTTTTCTTGAAAGAATTTATAACCAGTTATGATGGCTATAAAAAACAAAAACGATACCAAGGGTTGATGAGGATGTGGAGAAATTAAAACCCCTTTCTGCTGTTGCTGTGCGCGTAAAATGGCACATCAGTTATGACAAACATTTTGAAGCTTCCTCAGAAAATTAAAAACAGGCGTGGTGGCTCAAGTCTGTAAATCTCAGCACTTTGGGAGGCTGAAGCGAGAAGATTGCCTGAGCTCAGGGATTCGAGACCAGCCTGAGCAACTTGGTGAGACCTCGTCTCTACAATAAATTAAAAAAAAAAAAAAGCCGGGCGTGGTAGCACGTGCCTGTAGTTCCGGCAATTTGTAAGGCTGAGGTGGAAGGATCTCCTAAGCACAGCAGGTCGATGCTGGGGTGGCCGTGAGCATCCCACTGCACTCCAGGCTAGGTAAAGGAGTGAGACTCCAACTCAAAAAAAAAAAAAATAAATAAAAACAAAAACCCTGTATGATCCAGCAATGTCACTTCTGGGTGTATATCCAAAAAATTGAAATCAGAATCCTGTATCACTTTTATGTTCATTGAAACACTATTTAAATAACAAAGATGTGAAAATAAGTCAAATGTCCATTGACAGATTTTTAAAAAAGATATAAATACACAGTGAGATGCTATTAACCCTTAAAGAAGAAGGAAATCCTGCTATATGTAATAACAT
This sequence comes from Carlito syrichta, assembly GCF_000164805.1. Taxonomy (NCBI): domain Eukaryota; kingdom Metazoa; phylum Chordata; class Mammalia; order Primates; family Tarsiidae; genus Carlito; species Carlito syrichta. Next base: position 54,442 of record NW_007245726.1, read on the forward strand.
GGATGAGCCTGGAGGACATTGGGCTAAGTGAAATAAACCAACCACAGGAGGACAAATACTGTATGATTCCACTTGTATGAAATATCTAAAATAGTCAGACTCATAGAAACAGAGAATAAAATTGTGTTTACCAGGGGCTGGAGAGAGGGGAAATGGGAATTCGCTGTTCAACACTTTTATAGTTTTATAGTTCAGTTATGCAAGGTGAATACATTTTAGAGATTGGCTGTACAACATTGTGCCTATAGTTAAAAATACTGTATTGTACACTTAAAATTTTGTTAGAGAGTAGATCTCACTCTGAGTGTTTTTTACTACCATAAAAAATTAATGAAAATTTTTAAAATTTAAAAATTAAATGACTCTATATTAGCCATCCCTCAAATTTATTCATCCCTAGGCAAACACTGGAAAGTTAAGCAACCAATCTCTAAGATTCTGTAAATAAAGAGTAGAGGATTTGAAAACTGTTCAGGATAAAAACATATATCTGAGAAGAAATCTGGAAATATGAAAACTAAGGTAAGTTTAAACATTTGCTATTTCTCAGCCTGGGAATAAAAAAGGGAAGTAATATAGTACTGGTCATCATTAACAAGTGAGAACTGATCATCAGAACAAAATGGGAAATTGTCTCTAATTCCAACAAAGATAGAAAATGAGAATAACATTCACATTGTAGTATAAAAGCTAGACCTCCTAGCATTATCTTTAAAATGTAAACATCTCTAATGCTTTTGGAAATAGACACCTTTGGATCGGTCAGTACATTTGGAAGCTGAAGTGAAAGGATCAATCAATCCCAAGAGTTTGCGTCTGTCAAGAGCTATGTTCATGCCACTGTACCTCAGTCTGAACTACAAGAGCAAAACTCTATCTCAAAAGTGTAAACAAAAGGACAAGAAAACAATTTTTTTTTCAGTCATTTGGATTTCATGTGTGATCCTAAAGTGGGAAGACTGGATGTTTTCTCAAGAAAACTCGTGTGTGTGTGTGTGTGTGTGTGTGTGTGTGTGTGTGTGTGTGTGTGTGTGTGTGCGCGCGTGTGTGTGTGTGTGTGTATGAGAGAAAGAGAGAGAGAGAGAGAGAGAGACAGAGAGTTGGTAAATTAGCAAGTTGTAAGAAATCTGTTGTATTGTTTGGTCAAACAGCAAACTTGGCTGTACTGCTTTGCAGAATAGCTCTTATCCAAGACCTCTTACTTTCTCACCAGAATACGTTCCTGTGCCTGATTTAAGAAAATACAGCTTGATATATGAATAAATTTGAGACTGTCCAGAGTACACAAGTGAAGCTGATTAATGTGATACATAATAAGCTCTCTGATTATGTTGCAAATCTGTCCTAGCTGTAGGAGCCAACATAGTCTTAAAGGCTCTTTTGCTTAAAAACTTACTTTATTTGTTCACTAATTGCTTAAATAATTATATTTGAAACAATGAAATATTTTAATTTTTAACTGAGAAATATAGCATTTGAAATTGCTCCTTTATGGTGAAACTAATTTATCTTAATAAGATACAATTAATAATCCTATTAATGGTTCTAGTGGTTTTCTAAACCGAGTGAACTGTATGGTGAATTAGTTATTGTAAATGTGTAAATGAAGGTTCTTTGATGCAAGCCTGATTGCTTCTCCTTTGAGGTTTTGTGTGTGAGGTAGATTACTTGAGCAGAAACTTGCACTGAGAGGAGAAACTCATGATTTTTAAAGTTTATTATTTAAGTAATCTTTGATATTCTCGCATGTTTTTGGCTATCCTCCATTTCATGGGATTATGAAAAAAGAAAAAAGACAATTTTAGAAAAATTCATTGGGGCTAGATATAGCACATGAATATATATTTCTGTTTATTTATAAACATTGTTATATAAAAAACTCCCCAAAACAAAAAATATGAATTTCAGAAAATCAAAGAAGATACTTGAGAGTATCTCAATAGTTTGATGATTTTCACCTCACTGATATTTTTAAAATAAAGAATTGTATACAAAAATATTTCCCAGCAAACTCTTATGACAAACAATGGGAAATTTCTGTAACTAACAGGTAGCTTTTTAAGTCTAGTCAATATGATAGTTAGAAAGTTATAGATGCTCAAGGAATTTCCTCCATAATATGAAAAATTATATAATGCCAAATATATTAATGATGTTTAATTTAACTTCATAGTTATAGAACTTTTACTGATGCCTTTTCAAAAATATTTGCTAATTCACATCCTCATTCTGAGCACCATACTGATCACTGTTCATAAATCTCAGCTTGCAAAATTGTAGTCAGAGCTGTAATAAAAAAAGAATATAAGGTTTTGAGTAATATAACATAACTTCCTGAGCAAAAAGGACAAGAGGATGAATTAGGAGACAGAGAAATTAAGAATTAGCATTTTTCCAAATGAAAGCATAATAAAAAGTGTTTGGTCGACAGCTTAACGATAGGACAAATGTTATGCTTCTGGCTTTGAACATAGTTCTTAAATGTTAACATTAACAATCTACAAATGTTCATTTACAAGTTTACAAACCAACTTGTTAAAATCATAGTAGAAGCAGTTTACAGGTAAGTAATATTTATTCTTGTTTCTGGTGGCAGTGGAGCTTTCATTCTCAACATTCCCTGTTGCTCATATTCAAGAAAGTAGATTGTTAATACTGGGAACATTCTTATGACTTATTACAAGTTATTCATACAATAGTTTGGATCAAAGTGGTAATTAATCTGGAGACAGGGAGTTCATTGAAGAGTCTATGTCATTGATAGACTCTATGTCATTGATAAGCACCAACACCGCATGCCTATATATCGCATGTGTTCGCAATAGCTAAAAATTTTAATGACAGTAATGCAACTCCAAAATATAAAACTAGTGCATAAAAGAGAACAGGAATTCCAACTCTTTCTTACTGCTCTTCATTTCTCTGCTTTCTAATTTTATTAAAACACTAACATCTTTTTAATTTTTCCACTCAGAAATGTAAAATTGAAGCAGGTCCATTGGTAGTAAAATTGATCTCAGTCCAAATTCTTAGGGCCTAACAGAACTTTGGTTCAGCCTAAAACAAGCCAGATGTTCATATAATTTCTCTTAAGATAATTATTACATAAAACATCAGACATGTCAATTCTAAGACATAATGGGTGCAGCATTGAGAAATTTGTTTGTAAGCTGAATAATTCTCCTAATCTTAATTTTTATCTTACAATATCGGCATAATGAACACTTCATGACTTCTTAATATGCTTTAGAAAAAGAATACCAAATCAACAAATAAATCCACCACTAGCTCTGAAATTCTTCCCTACATCAATCCCAGGAAAACTGCATTTAAATACAAAATTCATTTCAGAAACTTTCACTCTGAAAAACGTAATTATTGCTGAGGAGGAAGAAACAGCGTTAGGTCTATGAAGAGAATTGCTGTGCTATATTTGCATACTCAACCATGATAAGAAAGAAATGCTTATGATATCTATTTTTGACAGTTTGACAGATCCACTGTTCAGATTTGACAATCAACATTTAAAAGGCAAGTAATTGAAACTGCTATTCCCTGCCAAACAGAGATTATGAGCTATTGTTGTGGATTTTCATAGATGTTAAGAGAGATGACATTTTCATACACTTCACTATCAGTCTGTTTAAAATGGTAAGTAGAATAATGTACTTGCTATTACTCATGGTAAATGTGTTACAGTACTTCACCATAGTATACATATTAGCTTCCCAGTTATGCCATATATACCCATTCTATGTCTCAATTAACTATACAACAATCTTACTAATATTTAACATGAGAATACATGAACGCTTTATTTATACTGTAATATATTCCTATAAAATATATATATTTCCCATTGTGGAGGGAAAATACTTCTATATTGCTTAAAAACAGGAATTTGCTTGCATAAATTCAATATATGTTGATATATTAAATGCATAGGCAATCTTCCTTTTTCTATTTTACTTAGTTATTATGTCAGTTTGTCAAAACTGTGTACTATTTTAAAAAAATGACATGGTTAACTTTTGCCATAGTGTGTCATTTACAGATAGAATATGTGTAGGAAGGTGGACCTTAGGTACTTAGATAACCAAAGAATAGTCAAGAGTAATCTCGGAGGACATGTATTCTGTCACCCAGAATATTTGTTCTTTGGTTCAGCAACAAATATGAAATATATTTTATGGACAATAATCCTTAAATGTCTTGAATAAATTTCAATTGCATTGTTTTATTAATATTTTTCCTCTAAAATAAGCCTGTAACAACGTAGTGAAGGGCTGGACATGATGGCTCATGTCTATAACTCCAGCACTTTTGGAGACTGAGGTGGGAGCATTGCTTGAGTCCAGGAGATCAGGACTAGCTTTAGCAACATAGCGAGACCTCATTTCTACAAAAAAATTAAAACATTAGCTGGGTATTGTGGCATATATCTGTAGTCCCAGCTACTTGGGAGACTGAAGAGGGAGGATTGCTTGAGCCCAAGAATTCAAGGTTACAGCAATCTGTGATTGTGCCACTGTACTCCAGAGAAAGTGAAAGAAAACACACAATAATTTTTCTTCTAACAAGACTCCTAGCATACTTGGAAACAGAGGCAGAAGATAAACCTAGAGCTCAGTTGCTGATTTTGACACAAGAGACAGTATGGTAAAAAAAAAAAAATTATAGAATAGAATGTCAATAAAAGAAACTAATTATGCAATTGCCTTTTAATAGAATAAACATTGTGATGACTTTTAGTAATTAAAAGTTATAAACGCAATGTTTTATTTATACTCTTTGGTTGTGCATTCAGAAAATAATTAAAGAATACCATATAGCAGCACAATTTTGAGCTATTAGTCATATTTTAAAATATAAAATTGATTTGTATATTTTACAAGGTCATCCAATGATGCTAATATTCAACTTAATTTAAATACCAATTTTAATATCTGACCACTTGGCATTCAAAAAGGTGTATTAAGTACATGTGCTATTATATACTATGAAAACTATTTCCTTTTCAAAAATTTGTACAGATTTATGTGGTGCATGTGAAATTTTGTTACAATTATACAATGCATACTGATCAAGTCAGGAAATTTAGGGTGTTCACCACCTAAGTACAATATATTTTGTTAGGTATTGCCACCCAACTATTCCATCAAACACTGACTGCAAGTCTGCATCCATGAACCCACTTCTCTTCATCCTCCTTTCTCCCCCAAATTACCATTCTCTGTTTCTGTTATCTATGTTTCCACTCTCTACCTCATGTTATAGAATATTTAGCTCCTTTATATTAATGAGAAAATGCAGTATCTTTTTTCTGTGCCTGGTTTATTTCATTGAAGGGAATGACCTTCAGTTTAATCCATGTTGCTGCAAGTGAAAGAATTTTTTTTATGGCTGAGTAATATTCCACTATATATATATATATATTGCCCTAGTTCTTTGAGGAATATATTTCAACTTTTCCTTATTTAATATGAGGCTAGCTGTGGGTATGTTGTATATGACATATGTTACTTTGAGTTATGCTCCTTCTATGCATAACTTGCTGAGAGTTTCTATCATGCAGGGATGTTGAATTTTTCTGTATCTTTTGAGATGATTATATATATTTTTTCTTTCATGTTGGTTGGTGTGATGTATCACAAATGCTTACTTGCATATGTTGAATCAGTCTTATACTCCTGGTATAAATCATGTTTGATCATGGTGTATGTTTTTGATGTGTTGTTGGATTTTTTTGCATCTATGTTCATCAGGGATATAGATCTATAGATTTATTTGCTTATTGTATTTTTTTCTGGTTTAGACATCAGGACAATGCTTGCCTTGTAGAATTAGTTAGGGAGAACTTCCTCCTCTTCAATTATTTGGAACACCTTCGGGAGGATTGGCATTAGTTCTTCTGTATGTATCTAGAAGAATTCGGTTGTGAATCTGTCTAGTTCTAGTATTTTGCATTTTGGAAGACTTTTCATTACTGATTCCATCATATTCCTCTTTATAGGCCTATTCAGGTTTTCTCTATTTTATATATTTATTTGTTTGTTTGTTTATTCACTTATTTATTTTTAGTTTAACGATGTGGGGTACAGTTAAGGATTTACTATACAAGCAGTCATCATACAGGTAAAGTTTGGGCTTCCCATTGGTCCTCACTTTGCCTGGTTTGAGATCAGGTACCCTTATTAATGTTATATGACCTCTCCCTCCCCTGAGAGTTTCTGGGTAATACCAATCCCTTTCTTATAGTATTAAAGTAAATATTCAGGGTCGGCTTATGAGTGAGAACATGTGGTACTCAGTTCTTTGTTTTTGTGATAAATTACTGAGTATTATAAACTCAAAATCCACCCAAATTGCTTTGAACTCCATAATTTTGCCCTTCTTTATGGCTGTATAATATTCTATTGTGTATATGTAATACATTTTTTTAACCAGTCCAGTTTCAATGTGTAGCATGATTGGTTCCATGGTTTTACAATTGTAAATAGTGCTGAAATAAGCATGAGTGTGCAGGTATCTTTTTTGTAGAGTGATTTAAGTTCCTCTGGGCATATTCCCAGAAGGGGGAATGCTGGGTCGTATGAAAGATCAATTTCTAGTTCTTTTAGGAATCGCCACACTGTTTTCCATAGAGGTTGAACTAGTTTGCACTTCCACCAGTGGTGTAGAAACATTTGCTTTTCTCTGCATGCTCACCAGCATCTGTTATTTTTGTTTTATTAATGACGGCCTTTCTGACTGGAGTTAGGTGGTATCTCAGAGTGGTTTTGATTTGCATTTCTCTGATGATTAATAAGGCTGAGCACTTGCTCCTGTGTCTGTTGGCTACTCCTATGTCTTCTTCTGAGAAATGTCTATACATGTCTTTTCCCCACTTTTTATTTTTATTTATTTATTTTTACTTTTTTTTTGAGTTGGAGTCTCACTCGGTCGCCCAGACTGGAGTGTAGTGGCCGCTCCCGGCCACTGCAGCCTCGCCTGCTGGACTCCGGCGATCCTTCCGCCTCAACCTTCCGAGTAGCTGGAATTACAGGCATGTGCTACCACGCCCGGCTGATTTTTTGATTTATTGTAGAGATGAGGTCTCGCTGCCCAGGCAGGTCTTGAACCCGCGGTCTCAGGCAATCCATTCACCTCAGCCTCCCAAAGGCGCGGGATTACAGGCTGAGCCATCGAGCCCGGCTTCCCCACTATTTAATGGGGCTTTGCTTTATTTCTTTCGGCATGTTTGAGTTTCTTGTAGTTTCTGGATGTTAGGGCTTTGTCAGATATGCAGTTGGCAAATATTTTTTTCCCATTCTGTGGGCTGTGTTCCCACTCTCTTCACTGTATCTTTTGCTTTGCAGAAGCTTTTCAGTTTGATGAGGTCTCACTTGTCTATCTTAACTCATATGGCATTGGGCTTTTGTGGTTATAATCAGGAATTGGTTGCCTATTCCAGGTTACGTAAGGGTGTCTACTGCATTTTCTAAGATTCTTAAATTTTGGAGTTTTAAATGTAGGTCTTTGATCCACTTGTAGTTGCTTTTTGTGTATGGTGATAAGGGTCCTGTTTCATTCTTCTGCTTGTGGTCAGTCAAGTTTCCCAACACCAGTTACTGAATAGGCTCTCCTCTCCCCAGTGGTTGTTGTTGGAGGCTTTGTCAAAGATAAGTTGGTTGAGAAGTTGAGGTTTTGCTTCCAGAATCTCTATCCTGTTCCACTGGTCTGTATGCCCGTTTTTGTAACAATACCAGTTGTTTTGATTATTGTAGCTTTATGGTAAAATTTAACTTCTAGAAGTGCGGTACTTTCCACTTTGTTTCTTTTGCTAAGGATTATTTTGACTGTTCATGGTCATTTATGTTTCCATATGAATTTCTGTATTGTTGTTTCCCGGTCTGGGAAGAATGATGTTGGTAATTTAATGGGTATAGCATTGAATCTGTAGCTTGCCTTTGAGAGAATGGACATCTTAACAATGTTGATTCTTCTTATCTATGAGCATGGAATATTTTTCCATTTGTGTCTTCTTGGATTTATTTGAGTAGTGTTTTGCAGTTTTCATTGTAAAGATCTTTTACTTCTCTGGTAAGGAAGATGCCAAGGTGTTTCACTTTTTTTGTGGCTATTATGAATGGGATAGTGATTTATATTTGGTTCTCTGCCTGTTTATTGTTGGTGTATAAAAATTAAACTGTCTTTTGCACTTTTATTTTGTACCCTGAGACTTTACCAAAGTCCTTTATCAGTGCAAGGAGGTTTTTGACAGATTCCCTTGAGTTTTTGAGATAAAGGATCATATTGTCAGAAAAGAGATAACTTTGCTTCTTCTTTTCCTACTCAGGTACCCCTGATTTCTTTCTCTTGTCTGATTGCTCTAGCTAGGACTTCAAACACTGTGTTGAACAAGAGGTATTAGAGTGGTCAGTCATGTCTTGCTCTGGTTTTCAGGGGAAATGCTTCCAATTTTTGTCCATTTAGCAATATGCTGTCTGTGGGTTTATCATAGATGGCTTTTACTATTTTGAGGTATGTTCCCCCTGTGACTAGGTGTTCAAAGGTTTTTATCCAGAAGAGATCCTGGATTTTACCAAAAGCTTTTTCTGTATATAATGAGATAATCGTGTGGTTCTTGTTTTTACATTTTTTCTGTATTATAGTACATTTATGGTCTTGCGAATTTTGAACCAGGCCTGCATCCTGAGGATTAAGCCTACTTGGTCATGGTGGGTGATTTTTGAGATGTGTTTTGGATCCAATTTGCTAGAGTCCTGTTTAGGATTTTTGCATCTATGTTCATCAGGGATTTTGACCTGTAGTTCTCTTTCTTTGTTGGAGCGTTACTCGGTTTGGGAATCCATTTGATTTTAACTTCATAAAGTGATGCAGGGAGAGTTCTTTCTTTTTCGATTGCCTGGGATATTTTCAATAGGATTGGTATCAGCTCCTCCTTGTGTGTTCTGTAGAATTCCTCTGAAAATCTGATTAGTCCAGAGCTTTTTGTAGGTAGTTTTCTTATGGCAGTGTCAATTTTCTGAGATTTTATTCACCTATCTAGAATTTCAATTTCTTCTTGTTTCAACCTTGGGAGGTTGTGTGATTCAGAAAGTCCTCTATTTCATTTAGATTATTGACTTTGTTTCCATACAGGTGTGCACAGTAATCTCTGATAAACTTTTGTTTTCTTCAGGCCATTTGTGACTTGATTTTTGGCATTTCTGATTGTCTTTATTTGGTCTTTTTGTCTCTTTTTTCTTGGTCATTCTGGCTAGGGTTATATCAGTCTTTTTTATCCTTTCAAAGAATCAGATTTTTTTTTCATTAATTTTTTTCTGTGATACTTTTTCTTCTATGTTCCATATTTGAGCTTTTTCTTTGGTGGTCTTGATTCTTTTGCTGAAGTTAGCATTTTGGTGGTTTTGCCTTTCCAGCTCTCTAGGTGATTTGCTAGGCTATCATCTTGTTCTTTTTCAATTTTCTTGATGTGTGTTTGTAAAGATATAAAATCCCCTCTTAGAACTGTTTCCATGGCATCTAAAAGGTTTTGGTACTATATTTCTTCATTTTCATTTGTTTCCTGGAATGTTTTAATTTCTGTTTTGAGGTATATGTTGACCCAGGAGTCATTCAGCATCATGCTGTTTAGTGTCCATGTCTTTGTGGGTTTGGGGAAATTTTGTTGTTGTTGATATTTATTTTTATTCCACTGTGGTCTGAGAAGGTGCATAGCACTATTTCAATCTTGCAAAATTTGTTTATGGCCAAGGGTGTGGTCAATCTTGGAGTATGCTCCATATGGTGATGAGTAGAATGTATATTCTGTGGTTGTTGGGTGGAGAATTTTGTAGGTATTTACTAAGTTCATTTGGTCAACCATCAAGTTGAAGTCCTAGATCTCCTTCTTGATTTTTTTTCCTTGATGATCTATCTAGGGTTATTAGTGTGGTATTTAAGTCCCCAACTATGATAGTGTAAAGTCAATATCTTTTTTTAGTTTACTTAGTAGCTGCTTTATAAAAGCTGGTGTTCCTGTGTTGAGTGCATATTATGTTTAGGATGGATATTTCTTGTTGATGGATTAAGCCTATCATTATGCAGTGTCTTTTTGCAACTTTTTAAATTTTTGATAGCTTAAAGGTTACTTTGTCTGATATTAAGATTGTGACTCCTGCTTTCTTATATTTTTGATAGATTGGATTAATTCCATATTTTGGTCTTCTGGTTCTGAGATTCTTTTCTTCTGCTTGATCAATTCTGCATCCCATGCTTGTCACTTTGTTATTTATTTCTTGGAACCAAGTTCTTCTTTTCTGTTATTTCTAAGTAGACTTTCTTGAGTATGTCTAGCTCTGTCTGTTGCAATTTCATTTAGTTTTAGCTCTTGAATGTCTTGTTTTTCATTCATTCTATCCAATGATTCTCTGATCTCCATAAGTACCCTTGGGGTAGTTTTGTTCTTGAAGATAGTCATTGTTTGTGCCCCTTCTAGGGGTTATTTCTAGCCCTGGCTCTTTGCTGGGACTCTGATGGTTACCAGCAGTTTTTTGGTGGTTTTTCTTCGTTTGTAGAAGTTCTGTTAATTTTCTCTTTAATTCTGTTGCTTAATGGAAAATGGAGAAGCAGTCTCTTCTGATATTTTCTCTACCTTTTGCCCTTCCTTGAGCCGAGGCTTTGGGTTTGTTCAGTTATGAAGTAGGGCTGAGGGTGGGGTGTTGTGCTGTCTCTTTACAATTTTCAGCACTTACTAGGGGTTGGGGGAGCTGCAAGGGTTCTGAATCTAGTAGCAGGTCATAATGTTTGCTATTTGGTGAATGAGCCAGCTGGGACTTGCTCTTCATCTCTACACAATATGACCTTACAGTGGGTATGCTTGCATAGCACCTGAGTTCAAGACAGGGAATAAGAGGGAAAAGAGAGTAAAAAGAGAAAGGAGGATACAGAGAAAAAAAAATAGGAAAGAAAACTAGGGCTGACCATGGTGGCTCAAGCCTGTAATCCCAGCACCTTGAAAGGCTGAGGTGAGGGGTTTGCGTGAGGCCACGGGCTTGAGAACAGTCTGTGCAACTTGGCGAGACTTCATCTCTACGATAAATCAAAAAATTAGCTGGGTGCGGTAGTGCACACCTGTAATTCTGGCTACTTGGAAGATTGAGACAGAAGGATCACCTGAGCCCAGCTGGTCAATGCTGGGGTGGCCTTGAACACGCCGCTGCACTCCAGCCCTGGCAACAGAGTAAGACTCCAACTCATATATATAAAGAAAAAAGAATGAAAAAAAAAAGAGAAAGAAACAGGGAAAGAACAAAGGAAGAGAAATAGAAGAAAGAAAAGAGAAAAGCAACCAGCAACCAAAGCAACCAAATGAGATAATCAAAAAAACCAATCTCCTCCCCAAAAAAAATTTTAAAAAAGAAAAGAAAAGTTTATAAAGAGTTCTCAGCTTTAGTATGTCTCTTTGGGGTGGGGAGCTCCTTCTTGTGATGGGTTCTGTGACTTTACGACTGTTACTGCAGGGGACCTATTTGTTGTTGGAACTTAAGATGTTAGAATCTTCACCCCTGCTGCCTGCAACTGGTAGTTGTCACATGCCTGTGTGAGGGAAGGAGGCTGAAATAACTTTACACATCTCTCAGTATCTCACCCCCTTCCACCCTTTCCCAGCTTTGTCATAGCTCCCAGGGCATCCAGTTCATGGCAGGGGAATGGGCCCTCCTGTTTCTGCCCTCCCCTCACAATCTGTTTCATTTGTTGCTAGCTAGAGGCAGGGAGGAGTCAGTTAGGCACTTACCAGTCTTTTTGTTGGTCAGTTTCACTGTCTGCATCTATCACCAAGCAGCTGGCTCAGGGTGGAGAGTGGATTGTCTGGGGTTTGTCATCTGCTGTTACCCACCAGGGCTTGTGCACTGGGGGAAATGTTCTCTGAGGTTACAAAGAGCAGCCCCAACACAACACAGAGATAGCACTTGGTTTCAAGATGCAGTTCCGCTGTTCCACAGAGGCAGCCCTGGAACTCTTCTGTGCCCAGGAATTAGAGACTCTGCTCAGTTTCTCCGCTGGTTGCTGTTCCTGTTAACAATGGGATCAGTATCTCCCTCTCAAGCAATTACCACAGTCTCTGCATTTCAGGACCCAGTGGCAAGGCTCTGGAGCCCAGTCCAGGCTCAAGGTGGCTTCTCCCTGTTGTTTCCTCAGGACTCTGCCTCGGGCTTCCATGCTACATCCCCTTCGTGGCCCTCACCGTCAGTATTCAGACCGGAGCTGTGGTCTGGGGGTCAGCAGTCAATCCACCAGTTTTTCCTGGGAAAAGTTCTGCTGATTTTAGAAGATGGTGCTCAGTTTCTACACTCTGGGAAACTCTAGGATTCAAACAGAGCAGCTGTGGCACCAGCAGCTTCACCAGGGGAGCCCTGGCCACTTGCTCTTGAATCTGCTCTCACTTACACACAGAAACACTTGCAGAATTTTCCGTACTATCACTCACACAGGGACTCACACAGTCCAACTGACTACACTGTCATCTTCCCAGAAATCTTCTTCAGGTTTTCTATTTCTTCCTTATTCAATCTCAGTAAGTTGTATGTTTTCAGAAATTTATCAATTTCTTCTAGATTTTCCAGCTTGTCAGCATACAGTTAATATTTTTTTATGTCTCCTCTTTCATTTCTGATTTTTTTGGGGTGGTCTTCCATTTCTTGGTTAGTCTAGCTAATGGTTTATCAGTTTTGTTTATCTTTTCAAAGAGTCAACTTTTTCTCTTGTTGATTCTTTGTATTTCTGTGTCTCTATTTCATTTAGTTCTCCTCCATTCTTTATTATTTCATTTTGTCTGTTAATTTGGGGTTTGATTTATTTTTGCCTTGCTAGATCTTTGAAGTTCATTATTGGATTGCTAATTTGTAATCTTCCTACTACTTTATTGTAGGCATTCATTGATACATTTATTTTACCACTGCTTTTGCTGTATTCCACAGGTTTTGGTAAGCTGCATTTTCATTTTCAATTGGTTCAATAAATTTTTTGACTTCCAGTTTAAGTTTTGCTAATCAAATAGTCCTTCAGGAGCATGTTGTTTAATTCACTTGTATTTGTATAACTTCCAAAGTTCCTGTTGGTATTGATATTTATTTTTATTCTAGTATAGTCTGAGGAGTTACCTGATATGATTTTGTTTTTTTAAAGTTTGCTGAGATATGTTTTTGTGGCCTAATATATGGTCTATCTTGGAGAGTGTTCCATGTGCTGATGAAGAAAGTGTATATTCACAATTTTTGAACAGAATGTTCTGTAAATGTCTGTTAGATCCATTTAGTCTAAAGTCCAGTGTCTTTTATGTCTGTTTGGTCAAAAGTCCAGTTTAATTTCAATATTTCTTTGTTGATGTTCTGCCTAGATGGTCTGTCTAATGCTACAGCAGGATGCTAGTGTCTCCCACTATTATTGAATTGCAGATCTTTATTCTTATTTATTTGTATATTACTTATTAATATTATATATATTAATATTATATGTATAATTTTTAGACATGGGGTCTCGCTATGTTGCCCAGGTTGGTCTCTAACTCCTGGCCTCAAATCATTCTCCTGCTTTAACCTCTCAAAATTATGACATTACAGACTTGAGTCATCACACCCAGCCTTGTATTGCAGTTCTTTAAACCTAATAATATTTGCCTATACCTTTGGGTTCTCCTGTGTCATGTGCATATATATTAAAATTGTTATATGCTCTTGCTGGATTAACCACTTTATCACAATGAATGACCCTTTTTGCCTTTTTAAATTAATTCTTGCCTTACAGCTTTTTTATTTGATATAAGGATAGCTATTCCTGCATGCTTTTGTTTTCCATATGTGTAGAATGTCTTTTTACATATCTTTACTGTCAGTTTATATGAGTCTCTACCAGTAAGGTGAGTTTCTTGCAAGCAGCATATATTTGGAACATGGTTGCTTTTATTTCATTCAGCCATTCTATATCTTTTAATTGGAGCACTAAGTCTGTTTTAGTCAAGGTTAATATTTATAAGCAAGACTTTGTTTCAATCATATTGTTAATTACTTTCTCTCTCTCTCTCTCTCTCTCTCTCTCTCTCTCTCTCTCTCTCTTTCCAGTTGTAGTCTCTATCTGTCACCCAGGCTGGAGTGCAGTGGCACACTCATGGCCACTGCAGCCTCTACCTGTTGGGCTTAGGCAATCCTTACGGCTCAGCTTTCCAAGTAGCTAAAACTACAGGCACACACCACCAATCCTGGATAATTTTTTGATTTATTGTAGAGATGAGGTTTCACTAAGTTGCCCAAGCTAGTCTCCAATACCTAAGCTCAGGCAATCCTCTCGCCTCCACCTCCCAAAGTGCTGGGATTACAGACATGAGTCATTGTGCCCAAATGATCTCTCTTTTTTTCATTAATTGACCATGTGTTTATCTTCTTTTGTGAAGTGTCTATTCATATCTTTTGCTTTTTTTCCCTTTAGATCTTAGTATATAGCTATGAGACTTTTTTTCCCTTAACCAATTTGGACAAGTTTTTTTAATCAAATATATGTATGCAAAATATTTTTTGAAGATTTCAAATGCAATTGGTATTTACTTCAATAAACATTTTAGTTACAGAATTTATATTTTGTTCTTTTAAAAATATCTATCTCTTTGGTAATTTTATTACTTATATTCTGAATCATTTTTTCTGATTTTTTTTGTGTGTATGTGTTATTTTTTTTCAGAATTCTCTTGTGTCACCCTGAGCTTCTTTGGTATCAATATTTTGAATTTTTTATATGGGATTTCAATTTTTTAATCAAGATTTACTGTTGGAGAATCATTATGGGTCTTTTTTGAAGGTGTCATATTTCCTTGCTTTTTCATATTTTTTATATTCTCACTTTTATTTCTGGACATCTGCTGTAATAGTTGTTTTTCTTATTTTTGACTTTACTTTCATAGGGGAAGATGTTTTCCTGAAGATGTATCTACATTGTTGATTGGGTAGACCATTTTGGCTTTAATTTTTGGTGTGTGCACTATTATGGTCTCTGTATAATTTTTTTCAGCTGTAAACAATATTTATGCTTTCTCTGATTTCTTCAGTGGGTAAAGGTGCAGTTTTTAGTGGAGGCTGTGAGGTAGTTGTGTGGAAACTAGGAAGTCAGGTGGGTCAGCCTTCTTACCTTAGTCATGGCAGAAGTAGGCTGAGCATGCCTGTCAGGGCAGTTTATCCTGACATCTCTCTTGGTTATTACTAGTGGATTGAATCTTGGGCCACCAGGTGGCTTTCACAGATGCTGCCAAGGGTAACTGTGGGTCAGTTGAGCAGGTTCTCAAGCCTTTGGGCAGCTAGAATGATGTAAACAATGGCAGTAGCCTTGATGGAATGACCCTCTAGGTTCCAAGCATTGTAGGCTGTTGGTGGTGGGTGCAGTACAAGGTGACCATCCACTGCCACCAGACACACTGCTTTTAGGCTTCTCTACTATCTGTGGCAGCAGGACCTCAGTGCCACATAGAAGAGAGGAGGGACACTGCCCATTGTATAAATAAAGTATCCATATATTTTTCACATACATTAATATATTTTTTTATTTTAACTTAAAGTCATAAATATGTTTTATTTTGTAATACCAAATAATTTAAATTTTTATATATTTATATAATTAGTGTTAAACAAGTTGAATATTTTTCATATTTTTGTTGTGTTTATCCTACTGCCTATTTTCTCTTATAGTCACAACTGAAAAATAAAATTTCACAATTATTTCTTTCACATGTCTGAAAAATTTATTTCCACTTAAATTTTATTTTCCCAGTAGGCTTGTATATTCTGTAAAGTTATCATTCTGAACAACAAGTCAGTGTTCTCATGCCTCAATTTCTTGAAGGGAGTACAAAATAATTAGTATTCAAGACTCTAAAACACTTATCTGTGTATTACTGTCTTCACACTTCATTGTTATTCTAAAACATTCTTTTGTGTCTAGTAGAAGTTAAAGAAGCCAATCCTTGTCTCATAAGAATCCACAGCACAAGATAATACTGAGTTATTTTGGTGTTTTATAATCCTTTGTTCCAGCATATGAAATAATTTTCTAGCTTGCTGACCTAGTAGCCTGGATTTCTAATGTTTTAGGAAAAGATAATACAAGAAGGCCAAATAATTTTGAGATTTGTTCTAAGTATCATTTTGACCAAGACTTTTTGGTCAGATATCTCATTCCATTATGTAACTTAGTGTGACCCAAGCTGATGGTCAAAACTCTGTAACTGTTAAGCTGACTGATAATATCTTAGTTTTATCTAATAATATACAAGAGGACACGAGTTTTACATTTCTTATAACAGCAATAACTTTCCCAACTTTTATTTCTCTGATCCTTTGGAAATATTTCTTTTGACTTTGAAGATAGGCAAGAAATATTTTTGATGCCGAAAACAGGAAGAAAGAAACCTAAAGTTCTTTTTTTTTTTTTTAAGTTTATAGATCTGATTCCTTTGGTATGAAGACTAATGAGTAAAATGAGTAATTGTCTTTTCTAACTCTCCATTTCACCTTTATGTGCACAACAACTAATTGTTATGGCTTCTAAGCAATAGAGAGAAGAAGATAAAGATCATCGTTTAAAAAGGTTTAGGCCCATCAAAGAGCAATGAAATGCATTGTACTCCAAGATAGAAAAATATGACTGTACCAAACACATAGATGGCATCAAATTGAACAAAAAATATAAAGTAAACAGATAATTAAACACATGCATTATCTATTGATGCTTAACTACAATAGATGCATTCCAAGAATAAAGGCATAGTTAATACTCTGAAGGCTTCAAATAAAAATTTGAATATCAAGAGCTGCCCAAAATATCAAAGACGTTCTAAAATAGTTTGTTAGTTAAAAATTTTTGTGATCACAGTATGTTTAATTAATATGACAGTTTAATAAATGCAATGATTTTACATGGAGTCATTGATCAGTCAGATCATAATGACTGACTGAAGCACAGTTTAAGGAGAAAGAAATATAAGAGATAAGATTGTCCAGGTTATCCTAGAGAAAAGTCTTTAAATATACTATGAGATGCCTTTGACACTAATGCCAGATGTGATGATATTCTATCATCTTTCTTGCGTAGAAAGACTGAATAAAACAATCTTTATAGTTCAAAAATGTCTTCCAAAGTTCTTACAATTATACCTGGAGTCTAAAGAGTCTAATTCCATTGCAAATTGGAAACCAGAAGCCATATTAGATCTTGGCTCTTTGATTTTTTTCACGAGGGTCGTCTCATACCTCCTTCTCCGTTTTGCAGATGAGGAAAATGAGGCTTGTATATCTAAATTACTTTCATATTGCAAAAAAAGAAATAAAAATGAGACTTGAACTGAAGACTCTTTACTTCTAAGTCCTGGGCTTGTGCAGTGAATCATAAAAACTAAGTTCTGACATTAAGTAGTTTTGGTGCTCTTGGATAAGTTTCTTCCCTTCTCTGAATTTCAGCTATAAGGTTGGGGGTGAAGGCAGTTTAAAGGGGCCATGAATTCAGCCAAAAAGAATTTATTGAACACTTGTTATATACCAGGCAGTTTGGAGGCACTGAATTTATAACACTGAATGAGACATATGTTGTCCAAATCTTCATGAAGCTTGGATTCTAGCAGGGAGAGGAGATCTCAATGAACAAATAAATAGGCAGACATGCACATAAATCATAGCTACTATACAGATAATGAAAATACGTTCTAAGGGATTAAATGGGTGGCTACTCTAAATTAGGTGATTAGGAAGGTCTCTCTGAGGAAATGACATTTAAAATTGGAAAACATATATGTGTATATATATGTATATTTTTTCTGTGTCCTAATCTTAACGAATTTAATCCCCAAAAAAATTTCATGTGGT
Source organism: Carlito syrichta (assembly GCF_000164805.1). Lineage (NCBI taxonomy): Eukaryota > Metazoa > Chordata > Mammalia > Primates > Tarsiidae > Carlito > Carlito syrichta. The sequence continues at coordinate 72,327 of NW_007245726.1, forward strand.
ACCTGCTATCATGCTAATTTCACAGATAAAAAAACTGAAATACATAAAACTGAATTGACCAGCCCAATAAGTATCAGGGCAGAGTTTTATACCCAATTGGCATAGCACCCAAATCTATGCTCTGTTGCTTTTTGATCAAGCTGAGACTTATGGCAAAAAGGATTCAACCATACAAAGATTAGGAAAATAGAACAATTCAGGAAGAGAAAACAGCCTGTACAAAAGCCCTGGAAAAGAATTAAAGTTTAGTGTATTTAAAGAGCATACAAGAAGCCAGTAAGTATAGAGAAAAGCAAGTAAGGAAGACAGTAATAGGATATGCTTGGAGAGATAAACAGGGTGCAGAGTATGATGAATTAGGTACCTTAAAAAGTTGATTAGCTTTTTGCAGGTTAGAAAGCGTTTTTGCAAAGGTTATCTCATGTAAACCCCACATCATTCTTATGAGTGGGTACTTTATCATCATGCATATTTAAGATTAAGAAACACATGCTTTGAGAGGTACGATGTTTCATATTAGCTCACAGAACTAGCAATAGAGGGTCTGAGTCTCAAATTCAATTTTTCATATCTTTAGGTTTAGTAATCAACTTATAAATGTAATGCTGACGATACAGTAATATATTTTAAAATTGACTTCACAGTATTATATTAGACAGTGGCAAAAGTATTTTTCCGATCTAACATTTTATTTTATTTTATTTTATTTATTTATTTATTTATTTATTTTTGAGTTGGAGTCTCACTCTGTCGCCCAGAC
>NW_007245726.1:73106-96809 GCF_000164805.1 Carlito syrichta
GGCCACCGCAGCCTCGACCTGCTGGGCTCCGGCGATCCCTCCCACCTCAGCCTTCCAAGTAGCCGGAATTACAGGCATGCGCTACCACGCCCAGCTGATTTTGTGATTTTATTGTTGAGATGAGGTCTCGCTGCCCAGGCGGGTCTCGAACTCGCAGGCTCAGGCAATCCACTCACCTCAGCCTCCCAAAGCTGCGGGATTACAGGCTGAGCCACCAAGCCCGGCTCTGATCTAACATTTTATAAAATCATTAAGGAAACAGCCAATGCTGAAGATAAGAAGGAAACAGTAGTTTAACTCACTTACTCTTTTGGCAACTTTAACTCTGGTTTCCCAATTTTCACTATGCACAAATTACTCTGAAACATCCTTTTGATCTCTTTCTTCCATTTTAATTTGTTTTTTTTCTTTGTCCCTTCCCAAACCCAGAAAGAAATATAAGGGAAATTGGAATACTTTTTAAATTAAAGTCTATGACTGAGCAAAAGGAATGTCTCTAATATGTTAAATTTCTATGATCCTAGGCATTTAGCTTATGTAGGCAAAAAACACAATCTTATCAGTACTATCACAAACCTATTAAAAAAGGGTAGAGTTGAAACTTGGATTTGAGGCAGAAAAATCCCTTTCCACTCTAAATTATTATTATACTAACTCATAATAGTCTAAATGAGAGAGAACTAGGAACTAAGCAATGTAGCATAGTGGGAAAGGTGAATATATGCTTTGTGATATACAAATCAACACACCAGAGCCAATTTTATTTAAAATAAATTATTTTAATCTTTTTTGTGATTGAATATGGGGAGGTATAACCTGATTCAAATGGCCTAAGTTCCAGATTTTGTAGAGTTATATTAGGAGTTAACAAATGGTTAAAAAACAAAACAAAAACTCTTTCAGACACCACTTCGGAACCCAGAATTGAGAAAAACAGTAGGTTTCAGTGGGAGAAGTACTAGCCTCGGAATCAGGAGATTTGGGTAATTTTCTCCAAAAGTACTCTGCTGAAAGATCTTGGACAAGGTGAAAACATACATGCAAAAAACCCAAACATGTTCATAGACAATTGAGAATACAAGGAGCAGTAAAGTTAGTGTAAAAACAAACCACTCATATTACTAGCAATGCCATTAATCTCGAGAAAATAGTGAAGCTTGTGCCATTTGTCACTTACATTTTTCCATACTTCTTTTTTAAGGCCTTTTCCAAAATGTGATGTGATACATCTAAAGGCACCTTACACAGATTCAATTTGGATATGCTCCTTGGCAGAATGTATGATAGGCACCCACAAAAATGTAGCATTTTAAAATCAAAAATTATAAACAACTTTTTTATTGAACAGAAATACGTTGATCACAAGAAAAATCTTTCAACAGTATAACTAAACCACTGTCTGTTTCTTTCAAAGATTCCCAAAACTTCAAATATTGCTAGTAGTTAAGAAACTTCAGCTTACAGTGTGGTAACTCTTGTTTGCCAAAGAGTGTAAAAAATGCATGAAGATAATTTCAATAAGCTTTTTCAGTTAGTATAACTTTTAGCAGAACAATTGGTCACTGTGAACTGTTACCACCAAGAGACTTTTATTCAAACCGTAAGATCAAATTCATAGCTTGGGGGAAAAAACATCAACACATTGTTTTTCTACATATCAGGATAATCAGTTAATATATTAGACAAACATTCTCTTTTCTAGCAAATTGTTGCAAAATTCACAAAACTCTTTAAAATAATATAAACTTATTTTTCATTAGGGTTTTTTCTTAAATTTTATTATAAAGATGTGGGGTACAATTCATGGTTAGGTATATAAACATTGATCATGCAGGTGTCCTTGTTGATGAGGTATGCCCCTCCCTCCCTTAGCAGTTTCCCTCAAATGCCAACCCCACTCCCCTCCCCTGACAGTTTCCCACTACTGCCAATCACTTTCTTATAGCATTATAATTGTTCAAGGTATCTTTTTGGTAGAATGATTTGAGTTCCTCCAGGGATATTCCCAATAGGGGAATTGCTGGGTCATATGGAGGTCAATTTCTAGTTCTTTGAGAAATCACCACACTGTTTTCCAAAGAGATTGTGCAAGTTTGCATTCCCACCAGCAGTGTAGAAGTGTTCCTTTTTCTCCACATCCTCACCAGCATCTGTTGTTTGTTTTACTAATGATGGTCATTCTTCCTGGGATTAGGTGGTATCTCAGTGTGGTTTTGATTTGCATTTCTCTGATGATGAGTGAGGCTGAGCAATTTCTCATGTGTCTATTGGCTGCCCGCATATCTTCTTTTGAGAAGTGTATATTCATGTCTTTTGCCCACTTTTTAAAGCAGCTGTTTGTTGTTTGCACATCTAGGATCTACAAGGAACTCACTACGGTTTGAATGACCCAATATGTTATCGCCTTCTTCAGTAAGTGCATTTGAAAATTGTTTCTTCATTATAATGAGATTCTACCCTTATTAAAAAAGAATTAAAAATGCTTGCCCAAAACACCAGAAATCATTATATCAATCTGATAAAGACGAGAATCCTGTACATTAGAAAATTATCAGTTAAAATAAAAGTACAACCCACAAGTAAGTTCACGTAAGTTTGTATATTTTCTGCAGTTTTTGCTAATTTGCTATATTTTAGTACTATAATAAAAACAAAGTTTATAGTTATTGCCCTCAATTTTATAAAGTTACTGCAGCATAGTACCAAAGCCAGACTTAGAGACAGTCAAAAAAATGGATACTTTACGTGATCTGATTTGAGAATTACTGAATATTTCACCACTCATACTTTATTCCTGATTTACAATTTAGATACCTTAGGGGCTCTTATTTTAGGATGTAAGTTACCTGAGCCAATGTGTGAGGAAGATTTAGAGAACTGTAAAATTTCTCTAGTAACACATGCACAAGAATTAATAAATTACATTAGCACAAGAGTACACATTGACAATTTAGTAGAAATATGGCTATTGGCAAGTACATTTTGGAGAAGTATAGGGAAGTGGAGTGTGGAAAAGCCAAGCAAGGCAGCATGTAAATTAGATCTGGTGGAGAGTGAAATTTGGTGACTAGTAGACCTTTTGTTATTTCACTTTTAAAAAGAGAATCATTATAAGTCATATGTTCATTGCAACAATTTTTAACAATGCAACAATGTGTAAAATAACGAAATTCCTGAGATTCTATTCCCATTCCTAATTTTATTCCCCAGAGATACTTGTCATCTTTTATAGTTCAGAATGTGTACTTTAGCTGGTAGACTTTAGTATTTATCTGCAAACACAGAATCGTGTTAAGGAAAGATTCCTGCATTTACACAATTGCCTACTGACCCACAATGCTGCCCCTAGAAAATTGACAATATGCATATTTTTTCTCCTTTAGTCACAAGAAGGAAACCAAAAACAAATTCAGTAAGAAACTGAAATCTAGTATTCATCGGTTTTTTTGTTTGTTTTTGGTTTTGTTTTTTACACAAGCAGAGTATACAAAGCAACCAGCAACTTCATTGGAGACCTAAGTAATCTCACTGGTGTCTATAATGTATGGGTGCTCAGTTAAATAGGGACATAACCAGGACCTTTGTATAGTTCTGCCATCCTCTTCAATGTTGCTAAGTAAACTGCTTTAAAAATATCCTGATGATTAAACATTTACCACAAACCAAAAAATGTCACCAGGGTAAGTTTTGTAGTAAAATAACTAAGAGAATGACTGTAGCAATAGCTTTGGAGGGCAGCTGGAAAGAGATCACGTTAAAATGAAGCTTTAAAAGCTCTGTGAGCCAATGGGAAATACAGACATGAAAGATAAGACGATACTTCATTAGCTACACATAATTATAATTTTGATTGCCATAGAAATAGCTCTCAACATATTAAGCAATCATATGCAATTTAATTGAATTGTGTATTGCACGTCTTCTTCAATCTTTATTGAATAATTAACTGATTGCTTGTATTGCTGCACTTAAAGAAATGTCTAATTTTTAAATTAAAATGTTGCAAAAGTTCACACCTTCTAGCAGGCTAAGAGTATATAAAAAGAAAAAAAATAGCCAGTATTAGAGAAAGTAGAATTAATTGTATTTAAGTTGATTTATAAGGCAAAAATAATTTTATTTTATTAAACTTCACTGAAGTCAGTGTGTCTTCTGCGTTTGATACCTAATGAATTGAGCACATAGTCTTAATTTTTCACAATGTATGAAATATTCAAGCACTGAAAAAAAACATCACAAAGGATACCTGGTCCTATTCCAGGGGAATTGAGGGCCAGTTGGAGGCCCAAACATCACCTGAGTGCATCCTACTTGTGTAGTTAATACTTACTTTTATCTCACATCTCTATAATAAAATAAAATTTAATTTAAAAAGAAAAACAAACATTTTAACATTCAATATAATAGATATAAGACAAGCTTATCTGAAGTATTAACTATTTACAGTCCCTAAGTAACCACAAAATAGGTGAGTTATGTTTACAGTGTTTCATGTGGCTATTAAATTACTCTCTCTTGTTTCTTTCAGAAGCACCTAATATAAAATAGCACATGTTTCCCATTATTTTAAATGTAATGGGTATTGTTGGACATGTTTAAATAATATAATCATCTCTAAATAATTTAAAATGAAAACTTGACATAACTACTGTTTGACAAAAATAGACAAAAATTCAGTTATCACTAAAATACAACAAATTTCCTCTGTATCAACTGGGAATTTCACTCAGTGCTTCAAAAGAGTTTAAAACCATATGTTTCTTTTGAAAGAAGAAAAGCACAGAACAACATGAAGGCAATTGAAGCAAAGAGAACCCCAAACTTAACACTCAAAAGCAAAAGCAACAATGTTCAACATATGTATTTCTCATTAACAAAACTGGAGAGCATGAATCTTATTTTTTTCATAATAGTATTAATGGACTAGGCATTCATTTATTTTCTCAAATTATATGTACTTTTTTCTTTTCTTTTTTTTGTTTACTTCATCTAACAATAATTAGACTGGTCTTATAAATCACCAAGAACATACTTATAGCCGAGCTGCAATTTAGCAATAGCAACATTTTTTTTTTTTTCAAATGAAAAGGTAATGAGAAAGAAGAAACATGCTTTTTTAATTAAATCGTGTACAAGCCATTAAAATATAATGTTTTTGCCGGGCTTGGTGGCGCAGCCTGTAATCCCGTGCCTTTGGGAGGCTGAGGTGAGTGGATTGCCTGAGCCCACGCGTTCGAGACCCGCCTGGGCAGCGAGACCTCATCTCTACAATAAATCAAAAAATCAGCCGGGTGTGGTAGCGCATGCCTGCAATTCCGGCTACTCGGAAGGCTGAGGCGGAAGGATCGCCAGAGCCCAGCAGGTCAAGGCTGCGGTGACCGGGAGCGGCCACTGCACTCCAGTCTGGGCGACAGAGTGAGACTCCAGCTCAAAAAATAATAATAATAATAATAATAATGTTTTCACATATGTTCTAAATAAAGCAATTAGCACACTAGGTTGTCCTCAATGAGGATAAATTTTCAGCTGTACTCCAAACTATATTTCCTCTACTAGTGTTTAAACTTGTATTCAAATTTAATCTGAAAGATTGTTCAGTAATTTTTTGTTCTATTTTTTTGTTTTTGTTATTTTAAACCAAAGATTTAGATCTCTCTCTTTTTTCAATAATATTTCTACTTGATTTTATGATTGATACCTGCAAGTATAGTAACGTGTCCTAAATTTAGCATGTCTTCACTAAAATTCAAATGATAATTATAAGCATATACGAGGCATGTATATGTAAATTTTATTTTTTATTCGACATGTTTATTCTTTTGTTCACTGTATACCAATATGGCTTCTGACCCCACCAAAATTACAGGACAAACTGATACCGGAATGCACTTTTGTGAATCCAACTCTCCTTTTACTTTTATTTACTGTCCTATGCTTTTTTGTGGATACTTATTTTTTGGCTCTGTATTAGATTAACTGCATATTTTGTCATTTCATTGTACCCAAGGCTAACACATCATGAAATTTAATAATAACTAATAAAAAATAAGCCATTTGTAACTCAAATGTTGAAGTGTAGAAAAATTACTACTTTACAAAAATATTGTAAAATAGTAAATTTTGTAATTGTAATAATGCATTTTATTAAATTCTTTTAGACAACCTACTTATTGAAGATAAAAATTTTATCTATTCAATAGCAAAAACATGGAGCCAACCATACTGCCCATCAAAAGTAGACTGGATAAAGAAAATGTGGTACATATATACAACAGAATGTAATGCAGTCATAAAGACAAGCAAAATTATGGATTTGTAGTAACTTGGATGGACTTAGGATCTATAATACTCAGTGATCTGTAACAGAAACAAAAATCTGAGTACTACATGTATTCACATAAGGAGATCCCGAACAATTATCATAATATTATAAGAAAGGGATTAGCAGTAGTGGGACACTACCAGGGGAGGAGGGGACACAAAACATGAATTAGGGTTTTGTCAAACCAAGCAAACCAAGCAAAGTGGGAACCAAGAGGAGCCCAAACTTTACCTATATGATGGCAACTAATGTACCTAACCTTGAATTGCACTCCACATCTTTAAAATAAAAAAATAAAAATTTTATCTGTTGATCCACGCTTTATCAAAGACGCAAAGTGTTGTTTAAAAAATATGTAAGCTCTAAAGGATTTATAAACAACTCAGACTTGCACCTCCAATTCATTATCTTTATTACTCAGAGGTTGTGCCACAAATCAGTGCTCCAGATATTGCTTTAACTCATTATCTGAAATGACAGAATATGTTGGTGTTAAGTAAATACTGATAGGTTATTTTCCTGTATAGCTTAATCTTAATAGTCTCTACTTGTTCATTACAAGCAAGTGAAAATTAGGCAGGAACTGATCCTCTGACCAACACATTGTCCCAACTACACAAGCAACTCTATCAATTTTATGGAAAAATAAAAAATTGAAATATATTTCACAACACTTAAGTTTATATTCTGTCTCACAGACGTGCTAATAAAATGAACAGAATGAGATAAATATACATTAATGTAATTTTTATTAACTTATAAATGAGAAAACTAAATCACTAGCTAAATCTTAATTTATGGCAAAAGCCACTTCACATTTCTTATGTATATTCCTTCATTTAGGCAATTTGTTTTCACTTGAAAAGAGTTCTCAGAAGATGTACTGCAAAAAAAGAAATTGTGAAATTCTCATATCTGGAAATAGTGTTTGAAAAAAAGACTAAGATAATACTTTGTTTAATTCTATTTTGATTGAGGAGAATAGGATGCAGCTGGGAATTTCTCAAAAAGAATATAGGCAAACCTTTCGGAATGAGCATGATGGCAGACAGACAACCAGTAAGTCAGTTAATTCATACTATACTGAATGGGTTCTAGTAAGAGCAATGAGAAAGTTAATGTCTTTTTCTACAAAAATTACATTTATTTCCTGTTGTAAATAAAGTAACAGGAAATTGAAATATTCAACAATTAAACTTTTACTCTGAAATATTTTTAAAAGAGTTAAGTTATTTTTGGAAGTTAAAAACACTCATTTTCTGAAATAATTTTCCATGATTATATTCAAGTAGACCATTTTACTTTAAAAATTATAAATATGGTTTGATCCATTTTGCAATGAAACCATTTTCTTTTTTATTGAAAGTAAGCACATGCACACACTGAGAGTTCTTTATGAACCCATTTTAGAAAAAAAATACTCTTTTAAAAAATTTTTATTATAAATATGTGGGGTACAATTCAGGGTTAGGTATATAAACATTGATCATACGGGCACCCTTGTTGATGAGGTATGTCCCTCCCACCCCTAGCAGTTTCCCTCAACTGCCAATCCCAGCCCCCTCTAGTTTCCCACTACTGCCAATCGTTTTCTAATAGTATTATAATTGCTCAAGTTCTGCTTATTAATGAGAACATATGGAACTCTGTTCTTTGTTTCTATGATAGATCACTGAGTATGATCGACTCCAAATCCATCCAAGTTGCTGCAAAGTCCATATATTTGTCCTTCTTTATGGCTGCATAATATTCCATTGTGTATATGTATCACATTTTTTTTATCCAGTCCAGCTTTGATGGGCAGCATGGTTGGTTCCATGTTTTTGCTATTGTGAATAGAGCTGCAACAAGCATACGTGTGCAGGTATCTTTTTTGTAAAATGATTTGAGTTCCTCCGGGTATAATCCCAATAGGGGAATTGCTGGGTCATATGGAAGATCAATTTCTAGTTCTTTCGGGAATCATCACACTGTTTTCCAAAGAGGTTGTGCTAGTTTGCTTTCCCACCAGCAGTGTAGAGGCGTTCCTTTTTCTCCGTATCCTCACCAATATCAGTTGTTCCTTGTTTTATTAATGATCGTCATTTTTACTGGGGTTAGGTGGTATGTCAATGTGATTTTGATTTGCATTTCTCTGATGATAAGAGAGGCTGAGCACTTTTTCATGTGTCTGTTGGCTGCCCGTATATCTTCTTTTGAGAAGTGTCTATTCATGTCTTTTGCCCACTTTTTAATGGGGCTGTTTGTTTTTTTCCTTTAGGTGTGTTTGAGTTTCTTGTAGATCCTAGATGTTAGGTCTTTGTCAGATATACAGTTGGAAAATATTTTTTCCCATGCTGTGGGATGTCTCTCTGCTTTCTTGATGGTTTCTTTTGCTTTATAGAAACTCGTTAGTTTAATGATGTTCCACTTGTCTATCTTATTTCTTAAGGTATGGGCTTTTAGGGTTCTGAATAAGAATTGGTTTCCAGTTCCAATTTCCACAAGGGTGTCTCCTGCGTTTTCTAAGATTTTTATAGTTTGAGGTTTTATGTTTAGTTCTTTGATCCATTTAGAATTAATTTTTGTGTATGGTGATAGGTAGGGGTCCTGCTTCAATCTTCTGCATGTGATCAGCCAGTTTTCCCAGCACCATTTACTGAATAGGTTCTCCTCTCCCCAGTGATTGTTGTTGGGAGGCATTGTCAAAGATGAGTTGGTTGAGAAATTAAGGGTTTGCTTCTGGAAGCTGTATTCTGCTCCATTAGTCTATATGCCTCTTCTTGTACCAATACCAGGCTGCTTTGATGACAGTAGCCTTATAGTAAAGGTTGAAGTCTGGAAGTATGATACCTCTTGCTTTGTTTCTTTTGCTATAGATTGTTTTGACTATTCGTGGTCATTTATGTTTCCATATGAATTTCTCTTTTGTCATTTCCAGGTCTGAGAAGAATGATGTTGGTAACTTAATGGGTATTGTGTTGAATCTGTAGATTGCCTTTGGTAGGATGAATATTTTAACAATGTTGATTCTTCCTATCCAAATGGAATATTTTTCCATTTGTTTGTGTCTCCTTGGATTTCTTTGAGCAGTGCTTTTTAGTCCTCATTGTAAAGGTCTGGTTAGTAAGATGCCAAGGTATTTCTTTTGTGTGTGTGTGTGTGTGTGGTTATTGTGAATGAGATTGTGCTTGTTGGTAGTGTATAGGAATGTAACTCTCTTTTGCACATTTATTTTGTACCTTGAGACTTTGCCAAAGTCCTTTATCAGTGCAAGTGGGTTTTTGACAGATTCTCCTGGATTTTCAAGGTGTAGAATCATATCATCAGTAAAGAGGGGTAACTTGATTTCCTCTTTTCCTATTTGGATACCCCTGATTTGCTTGTCTTGTCTAATTACCCTAGCTAGGACTTCCAACACAATATTGAACAAGAGGGGTGAGAGTGGGCTTCCTTGTCTTGTTCCAGTTTTCAGGGAGAATGTTGCCATTGTCCATTTAGCAACATGTTAGCTGTAGGTTTACTGTAGATGGCATTTACTATTTTGAGATATGTTCCTTCTACACCTACGTATTTGTGGGTTTTTATCAAGAAGGGATGTTGGATTTTATCAAAAACTTTTTCTTTATCTAATGATATAATCATGCGGTTCTTGTTTTTACATCTGTTGATGTATTTAATTACATTTATGGTCTTGCAGATGTTGAACCAGCCCTGTATCCTAGGTATGAAGCCTACTTGGGCATGGTGGATGATTGCTGAGATGTGTTTTTGGATCCGATTTGCTAGAATCTTGTTGAGGATTGTTGCATCTATGTTCATAAGGGATATTGGTCTGTAGTTCACTTTTTTTGTTGGATCTTTGCCTGGTTTGAGTATCAGTGTGATCTTAGCTTTGTAAAATGATTTGGGGAGAATTCCATCTTTCTCAATTGCCCGGAGTACTTTCAATAGGATTGGTATCAGCGCCTCCTTGTACATTTTGTAGAATTCTGCTGGAAAACCCCCCGGTACAGTGCTCTTTTTGGAAGGTAGTTTTCTTATGCCAGAGTCAATTTCCCAGGTTGTTATTGGTCTATTTATTGTCTCAATGTCTATGTTCATTGTAGAAATGTTATAAAGTACAGAAAAGCATTTTAAAAACAAGGATTAGAAATAGCCATTATCTTAACACTCAGACATATGACTACTGCTGACATTTTCTGTATATATTTCTGTATATATATATATATATATAATTCTGCTGGAAAACCACTTGGTCTAGGGCTTTTTTTGTAGGTAGCTTTCATATGACAGAGTCGCTTTCCTGGGTTGTTATTGATCTATTTAGTGTCTCAGTGTCTTCTTGTTTCAACCTGGAGGGGTTGTGTGATGTCAGAAAGTCTTCCATTTCATTTAGGTTATCAAATTTGTTTCTAGATGTCCACTTTCATCATTCATATTCAACATAGTCATGGAAGTCTTAGCTACAGCAATCAGTCAAGTTCAAGAAATAAAGGCATCCACACTGGGCAAAATGGAAATCTAATTTGTTCCTCTTTTGGGATGATATTTTCTTAAATATAGAAACATCTAAATATTCCACCAAAAATGGGTAAATCTGAGAAACAAATTTAGCAAAATTATAGGATATAAAAATCAACATTTAAAAACATCAGTGACATTTCAATGCATCAATAATAAACTAGCTGACAAAGAAGTGAATATTGCAAGCCCATTTGTGATAGATACCAAAAATTTTTTAAAAACCTAGAAATAAATTTAACCAAAGTGAAAGATGTGTACATGAGAACTACAAAACTTTGATGAAAGAAATTGAAGAGGGAACAGACAAATGGAAATATATTTCATGCTATGGATAGGAAGAATGAGTATTCTCAAAATGAAAATACTACCCAAAGCAATCTACTGCAATCCCAATGAAAATCCCATAATATTTTTCACAGAAATACAAAAAAACACACTTAGAATTTGTATGGAGCCAAAAAAGACCTTAAATAGCCAAAGCAATCCTGAGCAAAAAGAACAAAATTACAGGCCTCACATTACTTGATTTTATTTTATCGTTTATTACTTGATTTTAAAATATATTGCGAGGCTATAATGACCAAAGTGGGCCAGGATCAGTGGCTCAGGCTGTAATCACAGCACTTTGAGAGGCTGAGGAGAGTGGATTGGCTGAACCCACGGGTTCAAATCCAGCCCAGGCAACTTGACAAGACCTTGTCTCTGATATAAATCAAAAATTAGCTGAGTGTGGTAGTGTGCACCTGTAGTTTCGACTACTTGGAAGGTGGAGGCAGAAGGATGACCAGAGTCTAGCAGGTTGATGCTGGGTTGGACGTGAGTGTCCCATGACACTCCAGCCTGGGTGACGGAGTGAGACTCCAACTCAAAATAAAATAAAATAACCAAAATAACATGATGTTGGTTTAAAAACAGACACATAGACCAATGAAATAGAACAGAAAACTCAGAAATAAGTCCATATGTTTGCAAACATTTAATTTTTGACAAAAATGCCAAGGAAATACAACAGGAGTAAGGCATCCTCTCCAATAAATGGTACTGGGAAAACTGTACATTCACTTGAAGAAGAATAAAACTAAACCTTTATTTCCCACCATATAAAAAATAACTGAAAATAGATTAAAGACTTAAATGTAAATCCCAAAACTATAAAAATACTAAAAATAAGGTAAGCACTTTAGGACACTGGTTAGCTGAAGAGTTCATCATTAAGATCTCAAAAGCATATGCCATAAAAGCAAAAATAAACAAATGAGTCTTAATTAGACTAAAACACTTCTACACAGAAAAAAAAAAATAACTGTGAAGAGACCACCTATTAAATGAGAGAAAATACTTTCAAACTATTTAGCATGAGATTAATAACCAGAATATATAAAGAAATCAAGCAATACAACACACAAATGCACACACACAACATTAAAATGTGGGCAAAGGAAGTTAAAGGACTTTTCTAAAAAGGTGACATAATAATGGTCAACAAGTATATGAAACAATATGAAAAATTATTTAATCATCAGGGAAATGAAAATCAGAACTATAATGAGATATTATCCTACTCCAGTTAGAATGGCTATTATCAAAAATACAAAAATAACAGATACTGGCAAGGATGCGAAGAAAAGGAATAACCTATACTGATTGTGGAAACGTAAAGTAGTACAGTCATTATGAAACATAATATAAATATTTCTCAAAAAACCAAAATAAAGATACTACCCTCTCCAGAAATCTTATGACAAGGAAAGCAAATCAGTACATCAAAGGGATACCTGCACCCCCTTGTTTATTGCAGAACTAATCACAATAGCAGCAATATGGAATCAACTTGTGTCCATTAAGAGACAAATGAATAAAGAAAATGTGATATATATATGGAATATTCAGCCAAAAAAAGAATGAAATCCTGTCATTTGCAGCAACACGGATGGAACTGGAGGTCATTATGTTAAATGAAATAAGCCACACAGAAAGACAAATATCACATGTTCTCAACTCATATGAAGGACTTAAAAAAATGAATCTCATGGAGGTAGAGAGAGAAATGATTTTTGTTAGAGGCTGGGAAGATATTGGTGGGGATTTAATAGGAGGTTGGTTAATGGGTGAAAACGTGCAGTTAGATAGATGGAATAAATCCTAGTGTTTAGCCGGGCTCGGTGGCTCAGCCTGTAATCCCGCGTCTTTGGGAGGCTGAGGTGAGTGGATTGCCTGAGCCCGTGGGTTCGAGACCCACCTGGGCAGCGAGACCTCATCTCTACAATAAATCAAAAAATCAGCTGGGCGTGGTAGCGCATGCCTGTAATTCCAGCTACTTGGAAGGCTGAGGTGGAAGGATTGCCGGAGCCCAGCAGGTCGAGGCTGCGGTGGCCGGAGCGGCCATTGCACTCCAGTCTGGGCGACAGAGTGAGACTCCAACTCAAAAAAATAATAAATAAATAAATAAATAAGTAAATAAAATAAAATTCTAGTGCTTTACAGCAGTGAAGGGTGGCTATAGTTAAAAACAATGTATTATGTATTTCAAAACAGCTAGAAACGAGATTTGATATTTTCCCAACAACGATAAATGTTGGAGGTGTGATAGACAACCTAAATGATTTGATTCCTACACATTGTGTGTATTTATCAAAATATCATGTATGCTTCATAAATATGTAAAATTATGTAACAATTTAGAAATAATTAAATATTTTCCACTCTGAAAAAAAAATAAAAATAATAGCATTGCAATTTTTAAAAAATCTCCAAGTGTGCTAAACAGCAGAGCAAATAAGTGTCTTATTTATATTTGTGCCTGTTCTGGTAGACATTTTTAGCCTTATGTATGTAATAGACTGGCATATTTTTTCAAATTTCTATACCCTATCTTGGGAACAAATGTTTTTGTTATACAAAAATAAATCCCTTGAATTCGCAGAAAAAGTAAAAAAAAAAAAAAAAAAAAATTACGATCCTTCTTAAGGCAGTTTGTAAACTGTGGAATTTTTGCTTATTATACCATTGTAGTCCAGTCATATCTCTAAGAACAATGAGGATGGCTATTTAGCAGTGATAAGTTTCTCAGATTAGTTCTTAAAGCACAAATAGTAATAAATTGGTGGACTCATCCTGAACTTCAAAATGTATAAAATGGATAAAAAATTAATGCTGCTGTTAAGTGCAAATCTACAGAATGCTGCAAACTATATATAATTTAAAGGGAAAATTCTCAATATGCCAAAGAATTTTTATATTTTAAAAATTAATAATACAAGCTGGATAGTTGAACTTAATTTGTTTTAAAGCGTTGTCATTAAAAACAAATCCAATCAATGTCTTAAACAACAACCAAATTCTGGTTATTTGGTTTTTAAGGATCTATCCTCAAAACATTTTCTTTTTAAAAAAATTGTTGACAAGACAGTCTCACTACGTTGCCCAGACTGGTCTTAAACTCCTGGCCTTAATCGTCCTCCCTTCTTGGCCTCACAAAGTGCTGGGATTACAAGCTTAAATCACCATGCTCAGTCTCAAAATCATTTTCTATTTATCGAAGTAGCTACGTAGCATTATTAAAACATCACACAGCCGGGCTCGGTGGCTCAGCCTGTAATCCCGCGCCTTTGGGAGGCTGAGGTGAGTGGATTGTCTGAGCCCGCGGGTTCGAGACCCGCCTGGGCAGCGAGACCTCATCTCTACAATAAATCAAAAAATCAGTCGGGCGTGGTAGTGCATTCCTGTAATTCCGGCTACTCAGAAGGCTGAGGCAGAAGGATCCCCGGAGCTCAGCAGGTCGAGGCTGCGGTGACCGGGAGCGACCACTGCACTTCAATCTGGGCGACAGAGTGAGACTCTGACTCAAAAAACAAAACAAAAAAAACAAAAAAAAACAAAAAAAATCACACATTTTAATTAATAGCAATGAACTAATGTCAATTTCTCTGTTTTGATAAATGTACCATGAGGATGTAAGAGATTAACAATTGAGGAAAATGGTTTAGGGCTATGCAGGAACTCTGTAGTAGCTTTGTAACTTCTTTAAAATCTAAAATTATCTCCATATAAAGAGATTATTTAAATTTATTCTTTTTTTAATTTTCAAGATGTGGGCTGCAATTCAGCATCAGGTGGCTAAGTGGTCATTGTGCAGGTAAAGTTTGGGCCTCCCTTTGACCCCCTCTTTGCCTGGTTTAAGTTCAGGCACCCTTATTGATGCTGTGTGTTTCACCTTCCCTGGCAGTGTCCCACTACTGCCAATCTCTTTCTTATAGTATTATGATAAAGGATAAATGTTCAGGGTCTGCTTATGAATGAGAACATATGATACTCAGTTCGTTGTTTCAGTGATATATCACTCTAAATCCATCCAAATTGCTGTGAAGTTTATAATTGTGTCCTTCTTTATGGCTGTGCAATATTCCATCATGTATATATACCACCTTTTTTAAAACCAGTCCACTCTCGATGGGCAACACAGTTGGTTCCTTGTTTTTGCTATTGTGAATAATGCTGCAATAAACTTGCACGCGCAGGTATCTTTTTTTATAGACTGATTCGAGTTCTTCTGGGTATATTCCCGAAAGGGAAATTGCTGGGTCATATGGACAATGAATTTTTAGATTTTTTTAGGAATTGCCACACTATTTTCCTCAGAGGTTGTACTAGTTTTCACTTCCACCAATAGTGTAGAAGCATCCCATTTTTCCTGCGTCCTCTCCAGCATCTGTTGTTTTTGATTTATTGATGATGCCCATTCTGACTGGAGTGAAGTGTTCTCTCAGTGAGGTTTTAATTTGCACTTCTTTGATGATTAGTGAGGCTGACCATTTGTTTTTTCATTTATCTATTGGCTGCTCATATGCCTTCTTTTGAGAAGTGTTTATCCATGTCTTTTGCCCACTTTTGAATGGGGCTTTTTTTTTTTTCCTTTCTGCTCATTTGAGTTTCTTGTAGATCCTGGCTGTTAGGCCTTTGTCAGAAATGCAGTTGGCAAATGTTTTTTTCCCATTCTGTAGGCTGTCTCCCCACTCACTTGATGCTTTATTTTGCTTTGTAGAAGCTTTTCAGTTTGATGAAGTTCCATTTGTCTATCTTTTCTCTTATGGCAGGGGCATCTGGAATTTTGACCAGGAACTCATTGCCAGTTCCAATTTCTGTAAGGGTGTCTCCTGCATTTTCTAAGATTCTTATAGTTTGAGGTTTTAGGTTTAGGTCTTTGATCCATTTAGAGTTGACTTTTGTGTATAGTGATAGGTAGGGTCCTGATTCAACCCTCTGCATATGGTCAGCCAGTTTTCCCAGCACCATTTACTGAATAGGTTCTCCTTTCCCCAGTGGTTGGTGGTGGAGGCTTTGTCGAAGATGAGTTGGTTGAGAAATAGTGGCTTTGCTTCCAAAATCTCTATCATGTTCCATTGGTCTATATGCTTGTCCTTGTACCAATAACAGGCTGTTTTGATCATTTTAACCTTATAGTAAAGCTTAACATCTGGAAGTGTGAAACTTCCTGCTTTTTTCTTTTGCTAAAAAATTTATTCTAGTAAATAAAACCTCCATTCTCTGAAAGAATGGGAGCCTTTCTTTATAAATAAAATTCCTAAGGTTGCATTAATTTGAAAATTCATAGAAAAAAACACTATTTGAAAATAGTTTAAGTTGTTTGAGGGGGAGTAACATAAGGGTAAAATAGGGAGAAATAGCCAAATCTAAAAAATAAACTCAAAATTCAGAAATCTCATGCCACTCATACACATTTACTCCCAGAGAAGAGGTCCCAACTAAAGAGTATTCAGCATAAATTAAAAAATTAAAATTTGACAACAGTATTGGTTTCAAAAGCAGTGTCCCTTCCCTTAACAAATACATCTTTGGACCCTTTGCAATCTAGAGTAATTATTTCTTTTTGATATCTAGATGTTGTCTTGAACATTGTGTAATTCACTTACAACAGTTAAGATTCTTGGCAAAATTCTAACTCATTTTACCTTAATTCACATTTTAGAGAAAGCACTGCATTTTAACTCTGTCAGGAATCTCAATTTTCTTTTTTTTTTTTTAACTTTTAATTTTTTTTTTTATTTTAAAGATGTGGGATACAATTCAGGGTTAGATATACAAATATTCATTATGAAGGTACCCTTGTTAATGAGGTGTGCCCCCCTTCCCCAGGCAGATTCCGACTATTACCAATCCCACCTCCCCACCCCACATCCCCCCACAGTTTCCCGTTACTGTCAATCTTTTTCTTATAGTATTATGATAGTTGTTCAAGGTCCGCCTATGAGTGAGAACATGTGATACTCAGTTCTTTGTTTTTGTGAAAGATCACTCAGTATTATAGATCCTAAGTCCATCCAGGTGCTGCGAAGTTCATGATTTTGTTCTTCTTTATAGCTGCACAATATTCCATTGTGTATATGTACCACAATTTTTTATACAGTCCTCTTTTGATAGACACCACAGTTGGTTTCAGGTTCTTGCTATTGTGATCAATGCTGCAATAAGCATATGTGTACAGGTATTTTTTTTATAGCATGATTTGAGTTCTTCCGGGTATATTCCCAGTAGGGGGATTGAAGTGTCATATGGAAGGTCGATTTTTAGAACTTTTAGGAATCGCCACACTGTTTTTTCACAGAGGCTGTTCTAGTTTACACTCCCACCAGCAGTGTAGAAGTCTTCCCTTTTCGCAACATCCTCTCCAGAATCTGTTATTTTTTGAATTATTGATGATGGCCTTCCTGACTGGAGTTAGTTGGTATCTCAGTGTAGTTTTAATTTGTATTTCTTTGATGACTAGTGTGGCTGAACATGTTTTCATGTATCTGTTGGCTGCTCGTTTGTCTTCTTTTGAGAACTGTCTATTCATATCTTTTGCCCACTTTGTAATGGGGATCTTTGTTTTTTTCTTTTCAGTATGTTTGAGATCCTTGTAGATCTTAGATGTTAGGTGTTTGTCAGACATAGAATTGACAAGTATTTTTTCCCAGTCTGTGGGCTGTCTCCCTGCTCTGCTGGTGGTTTCTTTGGCTTTGCAGAAGCTTGTCAGTTTGATGAGGTTCCACTTGTCTATCTTATGTCCTATGGCACAGGTGATTGGGGTTTTGATCAGGAAAGGGTTGCCAGTTCCAATTTCCATAAGGGTGTCTCCTGCATTTTCTAAGGTTTTTATAGTTTGAGGTTTTATGTTTAAATCTCTGATACATTTCGAGTTGATTTTTGTGTATGGGTATAGGTAGGAATCTTGTTTTAGTCTTCTACCTGTGGTCAGCCAGTTTTCCCAGCACCATTTACTGAATAGGTTCTCCTCTCCCCAGTGGTCGGTGGTGGAGGCTTTGTCAAAGATGAATTGGTTGAGAAATTGAGGTTTTGCTTCTGGAATCTCAATTCTGTTCCACTAGTCTATGTGCCTGTTCTTGTACCAATACCAGGTTGTTTTTATTATTGTAGCTTTATAATAAAGTCTATAGTCTGGGAGTGTGATATCTCCTGCTTTTTTTTTTTTTTTCCTGAGGATTGTTTTGGCTATTTGTGGTTGTTTATGTTTCCATATGAATTCCTGTATTGTTGTTTCTAGGTTTGAGAAGAATGCTACTGGCAATTTGATGGGTATTGCATTAAACCTGTAGATTGCCTTAGGCAGAATGGACATCTTAACAATGTTGATTCTTCCTATCCATGAACGTGAATATTTTTCCACTTATTTGTATCATTTTTTATTTCTTTGAGCAGTGTTTTGCAGTTTTCATTGTAAAGGTCATTCATGTCTCTCCTTAGGAATATGCCAAAGTATTTCATTTTTTTGGTGGCTATTGTGAATGGGATTGTGCTTTTTATTTGGGTTTCTGTTTGATTATTATTGGTGTATAGAAATGTGATTGTCTTTTACATGTTTATTTTATACTCTGAGACTTTGCCAGAGTCCTTTATCAGTGCAAGGAGGTTTTAGACAGATTCCCTTGGGTTTTTGAGGTATAGAATCATGTTGTCTGCAAAGAAGGATAACTTGGTTTCCTCTTTTCCTACTTGGGTACCCCTGATCACCTTCTCTTGTCTGATTGTTTTATCCAGGCCATCCAAAATTATATTGAACAGGAGGGGTGAGAGTGGCCATCCTTGTCTTGTTCCAGTTTTCAGGGGAAATGGTTCCAACTTCCTTCTGTTTAGCAGTATGCTAGCTGTGGGTTACTTGTTGATGGCTTTTACTGTTTTGAGGTATGAGGTGTCTCAATTTTTAATGATTGATTCTAGAAATATTTTAGAGTAAAAATCACTCTTAATAATTTTAAGATAAATTCTCCATTAAATTATTTATATCAGCCTGGCTCAGTGGCTCAGCCTGTAATCCCGCACCTTTGGGAGGCTGAGGTGAGTGGATTGCCTGAGCCCGTGGGTTCGAGACCTGCCTGGGCAGGCGAGACCTCATCTCTACAATAAATCAAAAAATCAGCCGGGTGTGGTAGTGCATGCCTATAATTCTGGCTACTTGGAAGGCTGAGGCAGAAGGATCGCCGGAGCCCAGCAGGGCGAGGCTGCGGTGGCCGGGAGTGGCCACTGCACTCCAGTCTGAGTGACAGAGTGAGACTCCAACTCAAAAAAAAAATTATTTATATCACAGATATATATATATTGGGTATCTACCACATATCAGACACTGTTATAGCTGCCAGAGATCTAGTAGTAAGTGAAGGAGAAAAATTATTCAAAACCTACTATCAATAAATCTCACAGTATATTTATATTGTTCCTTTAAAAAAAAATTAATATTATGTGTCATTGTTGTTGGTTTCAGAAATGAGTTTTTGCTATGATGCCCAAGCTGGATTCAATTTTTTCAGCTCAAGAGATCCTTTCACCTCACCCTCCCAAGTACCTTGAATTATAGGCACATGTCACTGTACCCAACTAACTGATATATTTAATTAACAACTCATAATTGTATATATTTATTGGGTACAATGTTATGTTTTATGTATACAATGTGGGATGATTAAATCAAATTAATTAACATATCCATTACCTCCCTTCCCTATCATTTTTAATGGTAAGATATATTGTTCTTAAAAGTAATGAGGAAACACACCATGGAAATGATTTTACTAATTTAAATCCAATTCAGTTCTTCAACTTTCTTTGCAGGCAAACTTAAAAGAAGCAGTTCATTTTTTGCAATGTTAAGAAACACTTCATTGTAATGCAGAAAAAGGCACTTGGGAGTAGCCCGATTAAGCTTTGCAATGGTATTTGACTAGATAATATCATAGAAAAGATCCTTTTTTACTAATTAAATTCTGATGAAGGATGGCTCTGAAAATGTCAGTCTTTGAGATTGTCTTATGTACTTATCAATATTGCATAGATCCCATTTGTTATTCATATTTAAGTTGACATTTCCCCTATTAACCCCTGAGAGTAGATTATCAGGAGTATTTTGGATGTTGAGATACATTTATTTCTCTTTTCTCCAAATCTTATCAAATTGTATAGTCTGATGTCCTTCTCTCAAACATTACCCTTAACATCAATTCATCCACTTTCTTCTTCCTGCACATACATTTTTAAATTTAATTGTACATGAGTATATGGCAAAGAATACTCTTCATAATGCATATTAATGATTTCCAATTGATTTAAAATTGCTAGAAGGGAAAGAGAATAAAATTCCCAAGTCTATTCAAAGTCCACATTATCTACATCTTTTAAATAAGAAGACTTCAGCCCCAAGTATACCTTGATTTCTCAGAGAGTCATTTAAGGTACTATAAGAATTATTTTGGTTTGTCTTTAACATTCCAACATTGAGAGCATGAACGATTGCTTTTCTAATCATTCGTTAAGTACTAACCACTATTCAAAACCACTCTCCGAGAGAGAGAGAGAGAGAGAGAGAGAGAGAGAGAGAGAGAGAGAAATACAGGTCTACATCTCTATATAGAGGAATAAATTTAAATCCTTCTTCTAGATTAGTTTGGAATCTTGGGTAAGTCAGCTTACTACCCATTCTTTAGAATCATTGGAGCCAATGAAGAAAAATACGGTTAGGAGAAGTAGAGGTTACTGAAGAGGTTAACACTTCCAGTTGCAAAATGTTAAGATGAATTGTATTTAATGAAATGACTTATAGAGAAAATTAATATTCTACTGTCATTCAGAAATAATAACTGCATTCATACAAAACTATGGAAAAGAGCAATAAAGTCCACTGACCAGTTATAAATTCTTATTTTAAAATTTATTTTATTATAGAGATATGGGGTACAAATAAGGATTAACTACACAAGTAGGCTGCATGTAGGTGAAGTTTGGGTCTCCAAATGGCCCTCACTTCCCCTGGTTTGGGACCACATAAGCTTTGTGTTGCAGCATGCTCCCTTTCCCTCCCTCCTTCCCTCCCTCACTCCTCCAGCAACTGTGTATCCCTCCCTTGGGCTAATATAATTAATGTTCAAGTCCCACTTATGAGTGAGAGCATGTGGTATTCAATTCTTTGTTTCTGTGATGGATCACTAAGTATGATGGTTTCCAACTCCATTTTTTTGCAATGATTTTCTTCCTTTATTTTGTACAAGTAAACAACAGATTATAGATTTTTTTATTGATAAGTGTTGCAAAGTAATATTAGCTTTTAAACACACGGTTTTAGGTAAAGAGAGTAATCAGTAGCTGAATAAGTACAGATTTTTGAGTGCTATATGGATGCCTATTTAAGATAGCATGCACATTTAAGGTAAAAGTACAAAACAACAGAAATGAGACAGTAAAACAGGAAAATAAGCAGATATACTCTAGAAGTTTCTCCTTTCTTGCACTAGTTTTAATCCTCAAATTCAAATTACAAGGGCTGTTTGATCAATATTTATATGAATGCACAGAATAATCATTTATTATTCAATTCATTGAGTTACATTTAGGTGTAATAATAAAAAGGGAAAAGAATATAGCTTTTAAAAACCTCTTAGTTATGAATTTTGGAGGCAATTTCACGGCGCTACATTTTAAGTATTAAATTACCTTAAAAACTCATTAGGAGCTGGGCTCAGCCTGTAATACTGAGCCTTTGGGAGGCTGAGGTGAGTGGATGGCCTGAGCCCGCAGGTTCGAGACCCGCCTGGCAGGCGAGACCTCATGTCTACAATAAAATAAAAAAATTAGCTGGGCGTGGTAGCGCGCCCCTGTAGTGCCGGCTACTCGGAAGGCTGAGGCGAAAGCATCGCCGGAGCCCAGCAGGTTGACGCTGCGGTGGCCGGAAGCTGCACTCCAGTCTGGGCGACAGAGTGAGACTCCAACTCAAAACCAAACCAAAAAAAAAAAAAAAAAAAAACCAAAAAAACTCATTAAGGCTAGGTAAAACAGTTTGGAAGTTCTTCAAAATTTATCCATAGAATTACATATGACCAAGCAATTTGACTCCTATGTGTATACTCAAGATAACTAAAAACATAAGTCAACACAAAATCTTGTACATGAATCTTCATAGATGCATTATTCATAATAGTTAAAAAATGGAGAAAACTCTAATATTCGTCAGTTGATAAATGCTTAAATAAATTATGGAACATCCATGCAAATATTGTTCATCGTTAAAATCGAATAATACTATAACATCTATGAACCTTGAAAACATTATGCTATGTGAAAGAAACCAGGCACAAAAATGTCCCATTTTGTATGATGCAATTTACAAGAAATTTTCAAAATAGGAAATTCATAGAGACAAAGTATATTATTGTTTTCCAGTGACTGGGGAGTGACTGTTTAAAGGGTATAGGTGTTCTTAAGAATATACTCGAAATTAAATAGTGGTAATATATTTAAAACTTTGTGAATCTACTTAAAACTACTGAATCATACACATTACAAGGGTACATTTTGTGGTATATAAATTATATATCAATATTTTAAAAAATAGGTCATGAAAAAGCGCAACTTAAATTTATTTGGTTCTACTATTTGCTAGCTATGTAGACTTAAGCAAATTACTACGCCTCTCTGAGACTCAGTGTGTTTGACGTTAGCCAAACAAGGATGATAATATCAAGCATTCATGGTTATTGTGACATGGTTAAATATAAAATATTCAATGCCTAACATGCAGCAAATACCTAATATGTGAAACTATTATTATTGCTGTTGTTATTATTAATATCATTTTTTAATCCAAGACTAGGAAGGAGTTCAGAAATCTTCAAATTTTCCCATTAACTAATAAAATGTCTTACCTTTTTGCCCTGTGTTCTTTCTCCCTATGTTGCATATTCATATGTTACTGCAAATCAGTAAAAAATAAATGCAGATATATATACACACATACATATACTGTACTCACATACACATGTAAAATAATATCTAAAAGATGCTTTGTATTTAATTCTTGTATTTAATTTTTTAACAAATTAGTTCTCATAGTTGTTAAATATCTCACAGTGACACTCTATGCATTTTTTTTTTTGAGTCGGAGTCCCACTCCGTCGCCCAGACTGGAGGGCAGTGGCATGCTTCCAGTCACCGCAGCCTCGACCCACTGGCCTCCAGTGATCCTTCTGCCTCAGCCCTCCAAGTAGCTGAAACTACAGGCACATGCTACCACTCCCGGCTAATTTTTGATGTGGTGTAGAGACAAGGTCTCACCAAGTTGCCCAGGTGGGTCTCAAACCTGTGAGCTCAGGCAATCCACTAGCCTCGGCCTCCCTAAGTGCTGGGATTACAGACTGAGCCACCAAGCCAGGCCTATGTATATTGCAAAAGTGTATAGCTCCTTGAAGTATAAACACACAAAGAAATAAATTCACTCTGGGCTCGGTGGCTCAGCCTGTAATCCCGTGCTTTGGGAGGCCGAGGTGAGTGAATTGCCTGAGCCCAAGGGTTCGAGACCTGCCTGGGCAACTTGGCGA
>NW_007245726.1:96829-98005 GCF_000164805.1 Carlito syrichta
ACTGCACTCCAGTCTGGGCAACAGAGTGAGACTCCAACTCAAAAAAAAAAAGAAGAAAGATGGGACCGATGGCAGCAAATATCTGTCTGGGGATGGGGAAACACCGCTTATCAACAGGGTGCCTGAATGAAACGTACTTGTATACCTAATCCTTAACTGTACCCCACAACACCATAATAAAAAATATTGATTAATAAAAAAAAAAAATTCTTCCCTTATGTCAGGCTTTTCCTTCATTTATTTTCAGTTGCTCACTTGATACCAGATCTTTTCCTTTCATTATAAAAAAATTCACAATCTTTCCATTCACAGAAAAAGCAAAAAGTTCCTAAATTCTAATACCCTTCAAGCAGCAATGTTTTCTTTCTATTTCTTTCAGTCAAAAATTCTTAGAAGAATAGTCTATTTGAAGAGGAGTCAAAATGCCCAACACGGAGCAGCAGATCAGGGCTGCTCTCACCTAGCAAGACAGAGAGTGAGTATTTCACTGCCTCTAGATGGAGACACCCAGAGCACTTTTGGATTGATTTTGAAACCAGTGAAGGTCTTTCTGAGTGCAAAGAATCCAAAAAAGCCACAGCAGATGCAGAATTCCAGGCACCCCATCACCTACCCTAAACTAGGAAGATATGTTCAGAGGAGAAGAGGAGTGAGTGATTGTATGATGTTCTGCATTGGTTCACCTTCTCCCAACAGAGCTTTCTGAAAAAACTAAAAATTTACCTTCCATATGACCCAGCAATTCCCCTATTGGGAATTTACCCAGAGGAACTCAAATCATTCTACAAAAAAGATACCTGTACATGTATGTTTGCTGCAACTCTAGTCACAATAGCAAAAATATGGAATCAACAATGTTGCCCAGTGAAGCTGGACTGACTAAAGAAAATGTGGTACATATACACAATGGAATATTATGCAACCATAAAGAAGGACAAATATATGGACTTCGCAGCAGCGTGAATGGATTTGGAGCACATCATTCTCAGTGATCTATCACAGAAGCAAAGAACAGAGTACCGTATGTTCTCACTCGTAAGCGGACCTTGAACAATTATAATGCTATAAGAAAGTGTTTGGCAGTAATGGGAAACAGTCGGGGATAGGAGGTGGTATTGGCAGTTGAGGGAAACTGCTAGGGGAGGGAAGGGCATACCTCATCAACAAGGGTACCTG